>NW_028323128.1:0-249787 GCF_009617815.1 Ciona robusta
GCACAACAGCAAACGTATTCCGGATTCCTTGTATGGAACAAAATACACATACATCTTATTTGGTATTGTGCCCATATTCTTTTCATCTTAGGCTCTATTTCTGCGTGGGTTTAAAAAGCTTTACAGGGGCAAAAAATAAAGAACATTGCAACGATTTCCCTGCTGAAAATTAGAACCCTTGGCCACACGGGGCGTAAGTTGTTTCCGCCTTTCGATGCGAAAAAATTCAAATGTCTATGTTGCGGCTTGAATCTCGCATTTTATATTGCGGATTCTCACATGTTTTATGTTGTGTGTGTAACTGAGTTGGCTTGTCTAGAGACGTTAACGGATGCATATAACATATAATAATAGGTAAGTTTATATTCCCCTTACCCAGATATATTTGATTATTTATTGTTCGGAGATGCAGGTGTTTGTGTACCTTGGTTTTCTCTATGCTAATACTTTTCCATATTTTAATTCTTTTTTTGGCAGAGATTGGCGACTCTATTAAAGGCAAAATATAATTCTCTATTACTACTAGTAGTTGGACATGATTTTTATTGGTTGCGTTTTGGTAGGATCGGATCATTACTTAAACACGAGTAGTTCAACTATATGAACATCAACTATATGAACACAAATCGCGGTTAGTCCGCGGAATTTATTACCAGATACTCTGTTTATACAGTTGTATTGGAATAATTTATTAGTATACTAATATCCACCAAAGTGGAATGTGGGCCGAACCTGGCGATAATGCAAGACCAGTACAACCCGGAGCAGTAGAAGCAAGCTTCATTACCGTGCTCTGTGTTCAAAAATCCGAATGAAATATAGAGAAAACGAATCGTTTTCGTCTCAGATTTCACCCTGAGAAGAACAGGCACTACACTTGATCACAGCTAAAATAGCCGAGAAGCGATAATTCCAGGATTCCTCTGGATCAGTATATTTGTTATATACCGCGTAAAAAATTAATAGCCCTTTGGCGCGAGCCACCTTGGAGGAATTGATCACACTATAGGCACAACAGCAAACGTATTCCGGATTCCTTGTATGGAACAAAATACACATACATCTTATTTGGTATTGTGCCCATATTCTTTTCATCTTAGGCTCTATTTCAGCGTGGGTTTAAAAAGCTTTACAGGGGCATAAAATAAAGAATATTGCAACAATTTCCCTGCTGAAAATTAGAACCCTTGGCCACAAGGGCGTAAGTTGTTTCCGCCTTTCGATGCGAAAAAATTCAATATCTCTATGTTGCGGCTTGAATCTCACATGTTTATGTTGTGTGTGTAACTGAGTTGGCTTGGGAAGCATATAACATATAATAATAGGTAAGTTTATATTCCCCTTACCCAGATAAATTTGATTATTTCATTGTTCGGAGATGCAGGTGTTTGTGTAACTTGGTTTTCTCTATGCTAATACTTTTCCATATTTTAATTCTTTTTTTGCAGAAATTGGCGACTCTATTTAGGCAAAATATAATTCTCTATTACTACTAGTAGTTGGACATGATTTTTATTGGTTACGTTTTGGTAGGATCGGATCATTACTTAAACACGAGTAGTTCGAACATCAACTATATGAACACAAATCGCGGTTAGTCTCGCGGAATTTATTACGAGATACTCTGTTTATACAGTTGTATTGGAATAATTTATTAGTATACTAATATCCACCAAAGTGGAATGTGGGCCGAACCTGGCGATAATGCAAAACCAGGACAACCCGGAGCAGTAGAAGCAAGCTTCATTACCGTGCTCTGTGTTCAAAAATCCGAATGAAATATAGAGGAAACGAATCGTTTCCGTCTCAGATTTCACCCTGAGAAGAACAGGTACTACACTTGATCACAGCTAAAATAGCCGAGAAGCGATAACTCCAGGAGTCCTCTGGATCAGTATAATTGTTATACCGCGTAAAAAATTAATAGCCCTTTGGCGCGAGCCACCTTGGAGGAATTGATCACACTATAGGCACAATAGCAAACGTATTCCGGATTCCTTGTATGGAACAAAATACACATACATCTTAGTTGGTATTGTGCCCATATTCTTTTCATCTTAGGCTCTATTTCGGCGTGGGTTTAAAAGGCTTTACAGGGGCAAAAAATAAAGAATATTGCAACAATTTCCCTGCTGAAAATTAGAACCCTTGGCCACACGGGGCGTAAGTTGTTTCCGCCTTTCGATGCGAAAAAATTCAAATGTCCATGTTGCGGCTTGAATCTCGCATGTTTATGTTGTGTGTGTAACTGAGTTGGCTTGTCTAGTTAGACGTTAACGGATGCATATAACATATAATAATAGGTAAGTTTATATTCCCCTTCTCAGATATATTTGATTATTTCATTGTTCGGAGATGCAGGTGTTTGTGTACCTTGGTTTTCTCTATGCTAATACTTTTCCATATTTTAATTCTTTTTTTTGGGCAAAGATTGGCGACTCTATTAAGGCAAAATATAATTCTCTATTACTACTAGTAGTTGGACATGATTTTTATTGGTTGCGTTTTGGTAGGATTGGATCATTACTTAAACACGAGTAGTTCGAACATCAACTATATGAACACAAATCGCGGTTAGTCTCGCGGAATTTATTACGAGATACTCTGTTTATACAGTTGTATTGGAATAATTTATTAGTATACTAATATCCACCAAAGTGGAATGTGGGCCGAACCTGGCGATAATGCAAGACCAGGACAACCCGGAGCAGTAGAAGCAAGCTTCATTACCGTGCTCTGTGTTCAAAAATCCGAATGAAATATAGAGGAAACGAATCGTTTCCGTCTCAGATTACACCCTGAGAAGAACAGGTACTACACTTGATCACAGCTAAAATAGCCGAGAAGCGATAACTCCAGGAGTCCTCTGGATCAGTATAATTGTTATACCGCGTAAAAAATTAATAGCCCTTTGGCGCGAGCCACCTTGGAGGAATTGATCACACTATAGGCACAACAGCAAACGTATTCCGGATTCCGTGTATGGAACAAAATACACATACATCTTAGTTGGTATTGTGTCCATATTCTTTTCATCTTAGGCTCTATTTCGGCGTGGGTTTAAAAAGCTTTACAGGGGCAAAAAATAAAGAACATTGCAACGATTTCCCTGCTGAAAATTAGAACCCTTGGCCACACGGGGCGTAAGTTGTTTCCGCCTTTCGATGCGAAAAAATTCAAATGTCTATGTTGCGGCTTGAATCTCGCATTTTATATTGCGGATTGAATCTCACATGTTTTATGTTGTGTGTGTAACTGAGTTGGCTTGTCTAGTTAGACGTTAACGGATGCATATAACATATAATAATAGGTAAGTTTATATTCCCTTACCCAGATATATTTGATTATTTTATTGTTCGGAGATGCAGGTGTTTGTGTACCTTGGTTTTCTCTATGCTAATACTTTTCCATATTTTAATTCTTTTTTTGGCAGAGATTGGCGACTCTATTAAGGCAATATAATTCTCTATTACTACTAGTAGTTGGACATGATTTTTATTGGTTGCGTTTTGGTAGGATCGGATCATTACTTAAACACGAGTAGTTCAACTATATGAACACAAATCGCGGTTAGTCTCGCGGAATTTATTACCAGATACTCTGTTTATACAGTTGTATTGGAATAATTTATTAGTATACTAATATCCACCAAAGTGGAATGTGGGCCGAACCTGGCGATAATGCAAGACCAGTACAACCCGGAGCAGTAGAAGCAAGCTTCATTACCGTGCTCTGTGTTCAAAAATCCGAATGAAATATAGAGAAAACGAATCGTTTTCGTCTCAGATTTCACCCTGAGAAGAACAGGCACTACACTTGATCACAGCTAAAATAGCCGAGAAGCGATAATTCCAGGATTCCTCTGGATCAGTATATTTGTTATATACCGCGTAAAAATTAATAGCCCTTTGGCGCGAGCCACCTTGGAGGAATTGATCACACTATAGGCACAACAGCAAACGTATTCCGGATTCCTTGTATGGAACAAAATACACATAAATCTTATTTGGTATTGTGCCCATATTCTTTTCATCTTAGGCTCTATTTCTGCGTGGGTTTAAAAAGCTTTACAGGGGCAAAAAATAAAGAACATTGCAACGATTTCCCTGCTGAAAATTAGAACCCTTGGCCACACGGGGCGTAAGTTGTTTCCGCCTTTCGATGCGAAAAAATTCAAATGTCTATGTTGCGGCTTGAATCTCGCATTTTATATTGCGGATTAAATCTCACATGTTTTATGTTGTGTGTGTAACTGAGTTGGCTTGTCTAGAGACGTTAACGGATGCATATAACATATAATAATAGGTAAGTTTATATTCCCCTTACCCAGATATATTTGATTATTTTATTGTTCGGAGATGCAGGTGTTTGTGTACCTTGGTTTTCTCTATGCTAATACTTTTCCATATTTTAATTCTTTTTTTGGCAGAGATTGGCGACTCTATTAAGGCAAAATATAATTCTCTATTACTACTAGTAGTTGGACATGATTTTTATTGGTTGCGTTTTGGTAGGATCGGATCATTACTTAAACACGAGTAGTTCAACTATATGAACATCAACTATATGAACACAAATCGCGGTTAGTCTCGCGGAATTTATTACCAGATACTCTGTTTATACAGTTGTATTGGAATAATTTATTAGTATACTAATATCCACCAAAGTGGAATGTGGGCCGAACCTGGCGATAATGCAAGACCAGTACAACCCGGAGCAGTAGAAGCAAGCTTCATTACCGTGCTCTGTGTTCAAAAATCCGAATGAAATATAGAGAAACGAATCGTTTTCGTCTCAGATTTCACCCTGAGAAGAACAGGCACTACACTTGATCACAGCTAAAATAGCCGAGAAGCGATAATTCCAGGATTCCTCTGGATCAGTATATTGTTATATACCGCGTAAAAAATTAATAGCCCTTTGGCGCGAGCCACCTTGGAGGAATTGATCACACTATAGGCACAACAGCAAACGTATTCCGGATTCCTTGTATGGAACAAAATACACATACATCTTATTTGGTATTGTGCCCATATTCTTTTCATCTTAGGCTCTATTTCAGCGTGGGTTTAAAAAGCTTTACAGGGGCATAAAATAAAGAATATTGCAACAATTTCCCTGCTGAAAATTAGAACCCTTGGCCACAAGGGGCGTAAGTTGTTTCCGCCTTTCGATGCGAAAAAATTCAAATATCTATGTTGCGGCTTGAATCTCACATGTTTTATGTTGTGTGTGTAACTGAGTTGGCTTGGGAAGCATATAACATATAATAATAGGTAAGTTTATATTCCCCTTACCCAGATAAATTTGATTATTTCATTGTTCGGAGATGCAGGTGTTTGTGTAACTTGGTTTTCTCTATGCTAATACTTTTCCATATTTTAATTCTTTTTTTTCAGAGATTGGCGACCCTATTTAGGCAAAATATAATTCTCTATTACTACTAGTAGTTGGACATGATTTTTATTGGTTACGTTTTGGTAGGATCGGATCATTACTTAAACACGAGTAGTACAACTATATGAACATCAACTATATGAACACAAATCGCGGTTAGTCTCGCGGAATTTATTACCAATACTCTGTTTATACAGTTGTATTGGAATAATTCATTAGTATACTAATATCCACCAAAGTGGAATGTGGGCCGAACCTGGCGATAATGCAAAACCAGGACAACCCGGAGCAGTAGAAGCAAGCTTCATTACCGTGCTCTGTGTTCAAAAATCCGAATGAAATATAGAGGAAACGAATCGTTTCCGTCTCAGATTACACTGAGAAGAACAGGTACTACACTTGATCACAGCTAAAATAGCCGAGAAGCGATAACCCAGGAGTCCTCTGGATCAGTATAATTGTTATACCGCGTAAAAAATTAATAGCCCTTTGGCGCGAGCCACCTTGGAGGAATTGATCACACTATAGGCACAATAGCAAACGTATTCCGGATTCCTTGTATGGAACAAAATACACATACATCTTAGTTGGTATTGTGCCCATATTCTTTTCATCTTAGGCTCTATTTCGGCGTGGGTTTAAAAGGCTTTACAGGGGCAAAAAATAAAGAATATTGCAACAATTTCCCTGCTGAAAATTAGAACCCTTGGCCACACGGGGCGTAAGTTGTTTCCGCCTTTCGATGCGAAAAAATTCAAATGTCCATGTTGCGGCTTGAATCTCGCATGTTTATGTTGTGTGTGTAACTGAGTTGGCTTGTCTAGTTAGACGTTAACGGATGCATATAACATATAATAATAGGTAAGTTTATATTCCCCTTCTCAGATATATTTGATTATTTCATTGTTCGGAGATGCAGGTGTTTGTGTACCTTGGTTTTCTCTATGCTAATACTTTTCCATATTTTAATTCTTTTTTTTGGCAGAGATTGGCGACTCTATTAAGGCAAAATATAATTCTCTATTACTACTAGTAGTTGGACATGATTTTTATTGGTTGCGTTTTGGTAGGATTGGATCATTACTTAAACACGAGTAGTTCGAACATCAACTATATGAACACAAATCGCGGTTAGTCTCGCGGAATTTATTACGAGATACTCTGTTTATACAGTTGTATTGGAATAATTTATTAGTATACTAATATCCACCAAAGTGGAATGTGGGCCGAACTGGCGATAATGCAAGACCAGGACAACCCGGAGCAGTAGAAGCAAGCTTCATTACCGTGCTCTGTGTTCAAAAATCCGAATGAAATATAGAGGAAACGAATCGTTTCCGTCTCAGATTACACCCTGAGAAGAACAGGTACTACACTTGATCACAGCTAAAATAGCCGAGAAGCGATAACTCCAGGAGTCCTCTGGATCAGTATAATTGTTATACCGCGTAAAAAATTAATAGCCCTTTGGCGCGAGCCACCTTGGAGGAATTGATCACACTATAGGCACAACAGCAAACGTATTCCGGATTCCGTGTATGGAACAAAATACACATACATCTTAGTTGGTATTGTGTCCATATTCTTTTCATCTTAGGCTCTATTTCGGCGTGGGTTTAAAAAGCTTTACAGGGGCAAAAAATAAAGAACATTGCAACGATTTCCCTGCTGAAAATTAGAACCCTTGGCCACACGGGGCGTAAGTTGTTTCCGCCTTTCGATGCGAAAAAATTCAAATGTCTATGTTGCGGCTTGAATCTCGCATTTTATATTGCGGATTGAATCTCACATGTTTTATGTTGTGTGTGTAACTGAGTTGGCTTGTCTAGTTAGACGTTAACGGATGCATATAACATATAATAATAGGTAAGTTTATATTCCCCTTACCCAGATATATTTGATTATTTTATTGTTCGGAGATGCAGGTGTTTGTGTACCTTGGTTTTCTCTATGCTAATACTTTTCCATATTTTAATTCTTTTTTTGGCAGAGATTGGCGACTCTATTAAGGCAAAATATAATTCTCTATTACTACTAGTAGTTGGACATGATTTTTATTGGTTGCGTTTTGGTAGGATCGGATCATTACTTAAACACGAGTAGTTCAACTATATGAACATCAACTATATGAACACAAATCGCGGTTAGTCTCGCGGAATTTATTACCAGATACTCTGTTTATACAGTTGTATTGGAATAATTTATTAGTATACTAATATCCACCAAAGTGGAATGTGGGCCGAACCTGGCGATAATGCAAGACCAGTACAACCCGGAGCAGTAGAAGCAAACTTCATTACCGTGCTCTGTGTTCAAAAATCCGAATGAAATATAGAGAAAACGAATCGTTTTCGTCTCAGATTTCACCCTGAGAAGAACAGGCACTACACTTGATCACAGCTAAAATAGCCGAGAAGCGATAATTCCAGGATTCCTCTGGATCAGTATATTTGTTATATACCGCGTAAAAAATTAATAGCCCTTTGGCGCGAGCCACCTTGGAGGAATTGATCACACTATAGGCACAACAGCAAACGTATTCCGGATTCCTTGTATGGAACAAAATACACATACATCTTATTTGGTATTGTGCCCATATTCTTTTCATCTTAGGCTCTATTTCAGCGTGGGTTTAAAAAGCTTTACAGGGGCATAAAATAAAGAATATTGCAACAATTTCCCTGCTGAAAATTAGAACCCTTGGCCACAAGGAGCGTAAGTTGTTTCCGCCTTTCGATGCGTAAAAATTCAAATGTCTATGTTGCGGCTTGAATCTCACATGTTTATGTTGTGTGTGTAACTGAGTTGGCTTGGGAAGCATATAACATATAATAATAGGTAAGTTTATATTCCCCTTACCCAGATAAATTTGATTATTTCATTGTTCGGAGATGCAGGTGTTTGTGTAACTTGGTTTTCTCTATGCTAATACTTTTCCATATTTTAATTCTTTTTTTTGCAGAGATTGGCGACTCTATTTAGGCAAAATATAATTCTCTATTACTACTAGTAGTTGGACATGATTTTTATTGGTTACGTTTTGGTAGGATCGGATCATTACTTAAACACGAGTAGTTCGAACATCAACTATATGAACACAAATCGCGGTTAGTCTCGCGGAATTTATTACGAGATACTCTGTTTATACAGTTGTATTGGAATAATTTATTAGTATACTAATATCCACCAAAGTGGAATGTGGGCCGAACCTGGCGGTAATGCAAAACCAGGACAACCCGGAGCAGTAGAAGCAAGCTTCATTACCGTGCTCTGTGTTCAAAAATCCGAATGAAATATAAAGGGAAACGAATCGTTTCCGTCTCAGATTTCACCCTGAGAGGAACAGGTACTACACTTGATTACAGCTAAAATAGCTGAGAAGCGATAACTCCAGGAGTCCTCTGGATCAGTATAATTGTTATACCGCGTAAAAAATTAATAGCCCTTTGGCGCGAGCCACCTTGGAGGAATTGATCACACTATAGGCACAATAGCAAACGTATTCCGGATTCCTTGTATGGAACAAAATACACATACATCTTAGTTGGTATTGTGCCCATATTCTTTTCATCTTAGGCTCTATTTCGGCGTGGGTTTAAAGGCTTTACAGGGGCAAAAAATAAAGAATATTGCAACAATTTCCCTGCTGAAAATTAGAACCCTTGGCCACACGGGGCGTAAGTTGTTTCCGCCTTTCGATGCGAAAAAATTCAAATGTCCATGTTGCGGCTTGAATCTCGCATGTTTATATTGCATTTTGAATCTCACATGTTTATGTTGTGTGTGTAACTGAGTTGGCTTGTCTAGTTAGACGTTAACGGATGCATATAACATATAATAATAGGTAAGTTTATATTCCCCTTCTCAGATATATTTGATTATTTCATTGTTCGGAGATGCAGGTGTTTGTGTACCTTGGTTTTCTCTATGCTAATACTTTTCCATATTTTAATTCTTTTTTTGGCAGAGATTGGCGACTCTATTAAGGCAAAATATAATTCTCTATTACTACTAGTAGTTGGACATGATTTTTATTGGTTGCGTTTTGGTAGGATTGGATCATTACTTAAACACGAGTAGTTCGAACATCAACTATATGAACACAAATCGCGGTTAGTCTCGCGGAATTTATTACGAGATACTCTGTTTATACAGTTGTATTGGAATACATTGTATTGGAATAATTTATTAGTATATATCCACCAAAGTGGAATGTGGGCCGAACCTGGCGATAATGCAAGACCAGGACAACCCGGAGCAGTAGAAGCAAGCTTCATTACCGTGCTCTGTGTTCAAAAATCCGAATGAAATATAGAGGAAACGAATCGTTTCCGTCTCAGATTACACCCTGAGAAGAACAGGTACTACACTTGATCACAGCTAAAATAGCCGAGAAGCGATAACTCCAGGAGTCCTCTGGATCAGTATAATTGTTATACCGCGTAAAAAATTAATAGCCCTTTGGCGCGAGCCACCTTGGAGGAATTGATCACACTATAGGCACAACAGCAAACGTATTCCGGATTCCGTGTATGGAACAAAATACACATACATCTTAGTTGGTATTGTGTCCATATTCTTTTCATCTTAGGCTCTATTTCGGCGTGGGTTTAAAAAGCTTTACAGGGGCAAAAAATAAAGAACATTGCAACGATTTCCCTGCTGAAAATTAGAACCCTTGGCCACACGGGGCGTAAGTTGTTTCCGCCTTTCGATGCGAAAAAATTCAAATGTCTATGTTGCGGCTTGAATCTCGCATTTTATATTGCGGATTGAATCTCACATGTTTTATGTTGTGTGTGTAACTGAGTTGGCTTGTCTAGTTAGACGTTAACGGATGCATATAACATATAATAATAGGTAAGTTTATATTCCCCTTACCCAGATATATTTGATTATTTTATTGTTCGGAGATGCAGGTGTTTGTGTACCTTGGTTTTCTCTATGCTAATACTTTTCCATATTTTAATTCTTTTTTTGGCAGAGATTGGCGACTCTATTAAGGCAAAATATAATTCTCTATTACTACTAGTAGTTGGACATGATTTTTATTGGTTGCGTTTTGGTAGGATCGGATCATTACTTAAACACGAGTAGTTCAACTATATGAACACAAATCGCGGTTAGTCTCGCGGAATTTATTACCAGATACTCTGTTTATACAGTTGTATTGGAATAATTTATTAGTATACTAATATCCACCAAAGTGGAATGTGGGCCGAACCTGGCGATAATGCAAGACCAGTACAACCCGGAGCAGTAGAAGCAAGCTTCATTACCGTGCTCTGTGTTCAAAAATCCGAATGAAATATAGAGAAAACGAATCGTTTTCGTCTCAGATTTCACCCTGAGAAGAACAGGCACTACACTTGATCACAGCTAAAATAGCCGAGAAGCGATAATTCCAGGATTCCTCTGGATCAGTATATTTGTTATATACCGCGTAAAAAATTAATAGCCCTTTGGCGCGAGCCACCTTGGAGGAATTGATCACACTATAGGCACAACAGCAAACGTATTCCGGATTCCTTGTATGGAACAAAATACACATACATCTTATTTGGTATTGTGCCCATATTCTTTTCATCTTAGGCTCTATTTCTGCGTGGGTTTAAAAAGCTTTACAGGGGCAAAAAATAAAGAACATTGCAACGATTTCCCTGCTGAAAATTAGAACCCTTGGCCACACGGGGCGTAAGTTGTTTCCGCCTTTCGATGCGAAAAAATTCAAATGTCTATGTTGCGGCTTGAATCTCGCATTTTATATTGCGGATTGAATCTCACATGTTTTATGTTGTGTGTGTAACTGAGTTGGCTTGTCTAGAGACGTTAACGGATGCATATAACATATAATAATAGGTAAGTTTATATTCCCCTTACCCAGATATATTTGATTATTTTATTGTTCGGAGATGCAGGTGTTTGTGTACCTTGGTTTTCTCTATGCTAATACTTTTCCATATTTTAATTCTTTTTTTGGCAGAGATTGGCGACTCTATTAAAGCAAAATATAATTCTCTATTACTACTAGTAGTTGGACATGATTTTTATTGGTTGCGTTTTGGTAGGATCGGATCATTACTTAAACACGAGTAGTTCAACTATATGAACATCAACTATATGAACACAAATCGCGGTTAGTCTCGCGGAATTTATTACCAGATACTCTGTTTATACAGTTGTATTGGAATAATTTATTAGTATACTAATATCCACCAAAGTGGAATGTGGGCCGAACCTGGCGATAATGCAAGACCAGTACAACCCGGAGCAGTAGAAGCAAACTTCATTACCGTGCTCTGTGTTCAAAAATCCGAATGAAATATAGAGAAAACGAATCGTTTTCGTCTCAGATTTCACCCTGAGAAGAACAGGCACTACACTTGATCACAGCTAAAATAGCCGAGAAGCGATAATTCCAGGATTCCTCTGGATCAGTATATTTGTTATGTACCGCGTAAAAAATTAATAGCCCTTTGGCGCGAGCCACCTTGGAGGAATTGATCACACTATAGGCACAACAGCAAACGTATTCCGGATTCCTTGTATGGAACAAAATACACATACATCTTATTTGGTATTGTGCCCATATTCTTTTCATCTTAGGCTCTATTTCAGCGTGGGTTTAAAAAGCTTTACAGGGGCATAAAATAAAGAATATTGCAACAATTTCCCTGCTGAAAATTAGAACCCTTGGCCACAAGGAGCGTAAGTTGTTTCCGCCTTTCGATGCGTAAAAATTCAAATGTCTATGTTGCGGCTTGAATCTCACATGTTTATGTTGTGTGTGTAACTGAGTTGGCTTGGGAAGCATATAACATATAATAATAGGTAAGTTTATATTCCCCTTACCCAGATAAATTTGATTATTTCATTGTTCGGAGATGCAGGTGTTTGTGTAACTTGGTTTTCTCTATGCTAATACTTTTCCATATTTTAATTCTTTTTTTTTTGCAGAGATTGGCGACTCTATTTAGGCAAAATATAATTCTCTATTACTACTAGTAGTTGGACATGATTTTTATTGGTTACGTTTTGGTAGGATCGGATCATTACTTAAACACGAGTAGTTCGAACATCAACTATATGAACACAAATCGCGGTTAGTCTCGCGGAATTTATTACGAGATACTCTGTTTATACAGTTGTATTGGAATAATTTATTAGTATACTAATATCCACCAAAGTGGAATGTGGGCCGAACCTGGCGGTAATGCAAAACCAGGACAACCCGGAGCAGTAGAAGCAAGCTTCATTACCGTGCTCTGTGTTCAAAAATCCGAATGAAAATATAAAGGGAAACGAATCGTTTCCGTCTCAGATTTCACCCTGAGAGGAACAGGTACTACACTTGATTACAGCTAAAATAGCTGAGAAGCGATAACTCCAGGAGTCCTCTGGATCAGTATAATTGTTATACCGCGTAAAAAATTAATAGCCCTTTGGCGCGAGCCACCTTGGAGGAATTGATCACACTATAGGCACAATAGCAAACGTATTCCGGATTCCTTGTATGGAACAAAATACACATACATCTTAGTTGGTATTGTGCCCATATTCTTTTCATCTTAGGCTCTATTTCGGCGTGGGTTTAAAAGGCTTTACAGGGGCAAAAAATAAAGAATATTGCAACAATTTCCCTGCTGAAAATTAGAACCCTTGGCCACACGGGGCGTAAGTTGTTTCCGCCTTTCGATGCGAAAAAATTCAAATGTCCATGTTGCGGCTTGAATCTCGCATGTTTATATTGCATTTTGAATCTCACATGTTTATGTTGTGTGTGTAACTGAGTTGGCTTGTCTAGTTAGACGTTAACGGATGCATATAACATATAATAATAGGTAAGTTTATATTCCCCTTCTCAGATATATTTGATTATTTCATTGTTCGGAGATGCAGGTGTTTGTGTACCTTGGTTTTCTCTATGCTAATACTTTTCCATATTTTAATTCTTTTTTGGCAGAGATTGGCGACTCTATTAAGGCAAAATATAATTCTCTATTACTACTAGTAGTTGGACATGATTTTTATTGGTTGCGTTTTGGTAGGATTGGATCATTACTTAAACACGAGTAGTTCGAACATCAACTATATGAACACAAATCGCGGTTAGTCTCGCGGAATTTATTACGAGATACTCTGTTTATACAGTTGTATTGGAAAAATTTATTAGTATACTAATATCCACCAAAGTGGAATGTGGGCCGAACCTGGCGATAATGCAAGACCAGGACAACCCGGAGCAGTAGAAGCAAGCTTCATTACCGTGCTCTGTGTTCAAAAATCCGAATGAAATATAGAGGAAACGAATCGTTTCCGTCTCAGATTACACCCTGAGAAGAACAGGTACTACACTTGATCACAGCTAAAATAGCCGAGAAGCGATAACTCCAGGAGTCCTCTGGATCAGTATAATTGTTATACCGCGTAAAAAATTAATAGCCCTTTGGCGCGAGCCACCTTGGAGGAATTGATCACACTATAGGCACAACAGCAAACGTATTCCGGATTCCGTGTTTGGAACAAAATACACATACATCTTAGTTGGTATTGTGTCCATATTCTTTTCATCTTAGGCTCTATTTCGGCGTGGGTTTAAAAAGCTTTACAGGGCAAAAAATAAAGAAAATTGCAACGATTTCCCTGCTGAAAATTAGAACCCTTGGCCACACGGGGCGTAAGTTGTTTCCGCCTTTCGATGCGAAAATATTCAAATGTCTATGTTGCGGCTTGAATCTCGCATTTTATATTGCGGATTGAATCTCACATGTTTTATGTTGTGTGTGTAACTGAGTTGGCTTGTCTAGTTAGACGTTAACGGATGCATATAACATATAATAATAGGTAAGTTTATATTCCCCTTACCCAGATATATTTGATTATTTTATTGTTTGGAGATGCAGGTGTTTGTGTACCTTGGTTTTCTCTATGCTAATACTTTTCCATATTTTAATTCTTTTTTTTGGCAGAGATTGGCGACTCTATTAAGGCAAAATATAATTCTCTATTACTACTAGTAGTTGGACATGATTTTTATTGGTTGCGTTTTGGTAGGATCGGATCATTACTTAAACACGAGTAGTTCAACTATATGAACACAAATCGCGGTTAGTCTCGCGGAATTTATTACCAGATACTCTGTTTATACAGTTGTATTGGAATAATTTATTAGTATACTAATATCCACCAAAGTGGAATGTGGGCCGAACCTGGCGATAATGCAAGACCAGTACAACCCGGAGCAGTAGAAGCAAGCTTCATTACCGTGCTCTGTGTTCAAAAATCCGAATGAAATATAGAGAAAACGAATCGTTTTCGTCTCAGATTTCACCCTGAGAAGAACAGGCACTACACTTGATCACAGCTAAAATAGCCGAGAAGCGATAATTCCAGGATTCCTCTGGATCAGTATATTTGTTATATACCGCGTAAAAAATTAATAGCCCTTTGGCGCGAGCCACCTTGGAGGAATTGATCACACTATAGGCACAACAGCAAACGTATTCCGGATTCCTTGTATGGAACAAAATACACATACATCTTATTTGGTGTTGTGCCCATATTCTTTTCATCTTAGGCTCTATTTCTGCGTGGGTTTAAAAAGCTTTACAGGGGCAAAAAATAAAGAACATTGCAACGATTTCCCTGCTGAAAATTAGAACCCTTGGCCACACGGGGCGTAAGTTGTTTCCGCCTTTCGATGCGAAAAAATTCAAATGTCTATGTTGCGGCTTGAATCTCGCATTTTATATTGCGGATTAAATCTCACATGTTTTATGTTGTGTGTGTAACTGAGTTGGCTTGTCTAGAGACGTTAACGGATGCATATAACATATAATAATAGGTAAGTTTATATTCCCCTTACACAGATATATTTGATTATTTTATTGTTCGGAGATGCAGGTGTTTGTGTACCTTGGTTTTCTCTATGCTAATACTTTTCCATATTTTAATTCTTTTTTTGGCAGAGATTGGCGACTCTATTAAGGCAAAATATAATTCTCTATTACTACTAGTAGTTGGACATGATTTTTATTGGTTACGTTTTGGTAGGATCGGATCATTACTTAAACACGAGTAGTATATGAACATCAACTATATGAACACAAATCGCGGTTAGTCTCGCGGAATTTATTACCAAATACTCTGTTTATACAGTTGTATTGGAATAATTCATTAGTATACTAATATCCACCAAAGTGGAATGTGGGCCGAACCTGGCGATAATGCAAAACCAGGACAACCCGGAGCAGTAGAAGCAAGCTTCATTACCGTGCTCTGTGTTCAAAAATCCGAATGAAATATAGAGGAAACGAATCGTTTCCGTCTCAGATTACACGCTGAGAAGAACAGGTACTACACTTGATCACAGCTAAAATAGCCGAGAAGCGATAACCCCAGGAGTCCTCTGGATCAGTATAATTGTTATACCGCGTAAAAAATTAATAGCCCTTTGGCGCGAGCCACCTTGGAGGAATTGATCACACTATAGGCACAATAGCAAACGTATTCCGGATTCCTTGTATGGAACAAAATACACATACATCTTAGTTGGTATTGTGCCCATATTCTTTTCATCTTAGGCTCTATTTCGGCGTGGGTTTAAAAGGCTTTACAGGGGCAAAAAATAAAGAATATTGCAACAATTTCCCTGCTGAAAATTAGAACCCTTGGCCACACGGGGCGTAAGTTGTTTCCGCCTTTCGATGCGAAAAAATTCAAATGTCCATGTTGCGCTTGAATCTCGCATGTTCATATTGCATTTTGAATCTCACATGTTTATGTTGTGTGTGTAACTGAGTTGGCTTGTCTAGTTAGACGTTAACGGATGCATATAACATATAATAATAGGTAAGTTTATATTCCCCTTACCCAGATAAATTTGATTATTTCATTGTTCGGAGATGCAGGTGTTTGTGTAACTTGATTTTCTCTATGCTAATACTTTTCCATATTTTAATTCTTTTTTTTCAGAGATTGGCGACCCTATTTAGGCAAAATATAATTCTCTATTACTACTAGTAGTTGGACATGATTTTTATTGGTTACGTTTTGGTAGGATCGGATCATTACTTAAACACGAGTAGTACAACTATATGAACATCAACTATATGAACACAAATCGCGGTTAGTCTCGCGGAATTTATTACCAAATACTCTGTTTATACAGTTGTATTGGAATAATTCATTAGTATACTAATATCCACCAAAGTGGAATGTGGGCCGAACCTGGCGATAATGCAAAACCAGGACAACCCGGAGCAGTAGAAGCAAGCTTCATTACCGTGCTCTGTGTTCAAAAATCCGAATGAAATATAGAGGAAACGAATCGTTTCCGTCTCAGATTACAGGCTGAGAAGAACAGGTACTACACTTGATCACAGCTAAAATAGCCGAGAAGCGATAACCCCAGGAGTCCTCTGGATCAGTATAACTGTTATACCGCGTAAAAAATTAATAGCCCTTTGGCGCGAGCCACCTTGGAGGAATTGATCACACTATAGGCACAATAGCAAACGTATTCCGGATTCCTTGTATGGAACAAAATACACATACATCTTAGTTGGTATTGTGCCCATATTCTTTTCATCTTAGGCTCTATTTCGGCGTGGGTTTAAAAGGCTTTACAGGGGCAAAAAATAAAGAATATTGCAACAATTTCCCTGCTGAAAATTAGAACCCTTGGCCACACGGGGCGTAAGTTGTTTCCGCCTTTCGATGCGAAAAAATTCAAATGTCCATGTTGCGGCTTGAATCTCGCATGTTTATGTTGTGTGTGTAACTGAGTTGGCTTGTCTAGTTAGACGTTAACGGATGCATATAACATATAATAATAGGTAAGTTTATATTCCCCTTCTCAGATATATTTGATTATTTCATTGTTCGGAGATGCAGGTGTTTGTGTACCTTGGTTTTCTCTATGCTAATACTTTTCCATATTTTAATTCTTTTTTTTGGCAGAGATTGGCGACTCTATTAAGGCAAAATATAATTCTCTATTACTACTAGTAGTTGGACATGATTTTTATTGGTTGCGTTTTGGTAGGATTGGATCATTACTTAAACACGAGTAGTTCGAACATCAACTATATGAACACAAATCGCGGTTAGTCTCGCGGAATTTATTACGAGATACTCTGTTTATACAGTTGTATTGGAATAATTTATTAGTATACTAATATCCACCAAAGTGGAATGTGGGCCGAATCTGGCGATAATGCAAGACCAGGACAACCCGGAGCAGTAGAAGCAAGCTTCATTACCGTGCTCTGTGTTCAAAAATCCGAATGAAATATAGAGGAAACGAATCGTTTCCGTCTCAGATTACACCCTGAGAAGAACAGGTACTACACTTGATCACAGCTAAAATAGCCGAGAAGCGATAACTCCAGGAGTCCTCTGGATCAGTATAATTGTTATACCGCGTAAAAAATTAATAGCCCTTTGGCGCGAGCCACCTTGGAGGAATTGATCACACTATAGGCACAACAGCAAACGTATTCCGGATTCCGTGTATGGAACAAAATACACATACATCTTAGTTGGTATTGTGTCCATATTCTTTTCATCTTAGGCTCTATTTCGGCGTGGGTTTAAAAAGCTTTACAGGGGCAAAAAATAAAGAACATTGCAACGATTTCCCTGCTGAAAATTAGAACCCTTGGCCACACGGGGCGTAAGTTGTTTCCGCCTTTCGATGCGAAAAAATTCAAATGTCTATGTTGCGGCTTGAATCTCGCATTTTATATTGCGGATTGAATCTCACATGTTTTATGTTGTGTGTGTAACTGAGTTGGCTTGTCTAGTTAGACGTTAACGGATGCATATAACATATAATAATAGGTAAGTTTATATTCCCCTTACCCAGATATATTTGATTATTTTATTGTTCGGAGATGCAGGTGTTTGTGTACCAACTTGGTTTTCTCTATGCTAATACTTTTCCATATTTTAATTCTTTTTTTGGCAGAGATTGGCGACTCTATTAAGGCAAAATATAATTCTCTATTACTACTAGTAGTTAGACATGATTTTTATTGGTTGCGTTTTGGTAGGATCGGATCATTACTTAACACGAGTAGTTCAACTATATGAACATCAACTATATGAACACAAATCGCGGTTAGTCTCGCGGAATTTATTACCAGATACTCTGTTTATACAGTTGTATTGGAATAATTTATTAGTATACTAATATCCACCAAAGTGGAATGTGGGCCGAACCTGGCGATAATGCAAGACCAGTACAACCCGGAGCAGTAGAAGCAAACTTCATTACCGTGCTCTGTGTTCAAAAATCCGAATGAAATATAGAGAAAACGAATCGTTTTCGTCTCAGATTTCACCCTGAGAAGAACAGGCACTACACTTGATCACAGCTAAAATAGCCGAGAAGCGATAATTCCAGGATTCCTCTGGATCAGTATATTTGTTATATACCGCGTAAAAAATTAATAGCCCTTTGGCGCGAGCCACCTTGGAGGAATTGATCACACTATAGGCACAACAGCAAACGTATTCCGGATTCCTTGTATGGAACAAAATACACATACATCTTATTTGGTATTGTGCCCATATTCTTTTCATCTTAGGCTCTATTTCAGCGTGGGTTTAAAAAGCTTTACAGGGGCATAAAATAAAGAATATTGCAACAATTTCCCTGCTGAAAATTAGAACCCTTGGTCACAAGGAGCGTAAGTTGTTTCCGCCTTTCGATGCGTAAAAATTCAAATGTCTATGTTGCGGCTTGAATCTCACATGTTTATGTTGTGTGTGTAACTGAGTTGGCTTGGGAAGCATATAACATATAATAATAGGTAAGTTTATATTCCCCTTACCCAGATAAATTTGATTATTTCATTGTTCGGAGATGCAGGTGTTTGTGTAACTTGGTTTTCTCTATGCTAATACTTTTCCATATTTTAATTCTTTTTTTTGCAGAGATTGGCGACTCTATTTAGGCAAAATATAATTCTCTATTACTACTAGTAGTTGGACATGATTTTTATTGGTTACGTTTTGGTAGGATCGGATCATTACTTAAACACGAGTAGTTCGAACATCAACTATATGAACACAAATCGCGGTTAGTCTCGCGGAATTTATTACGAGATACTCTGTTTATACAGTTGTATTGGAATAATTTATTAGTATACTAATATCCACCAAAGTGGAATGTGGGCCGAACCTGGCGGTAATGCAAAACCAGGACAACCCGGAGCAGTAGAAGCAAGCTTCATTACCGTGCTCTGTGTTCAAAAATCCGAATGAAATATAAAGGGAAACGAATCGTTTCCGTCTCAGATTTCACCCTGAGAGGAACAGGTACTACACTTGATTACAGCTAAAATAGCTGAGAAGCGATAACTCCAGGAGTCCTCTGGATCAGTATAATTGTTATACCGCGTAAAAAATTAATAGCCCTTTGGCGCGAGCCACCTTGGAGGAATTGATCACACTATTATAGGCACAATAGCAAACGTATTCCGGATTCCTTGTATGGAACAAAATACACATACATCTTAGTTGGTATTGTGCCCATATTCTTTTCATCTTAGGCTCTATTTCGGCGTGGGTTTCAAAGGCTTTACAGGGGCAAAAAATAAAGAATATTGCAACAATTTCCCTGCTGAAAATTAGAACCCTTGGCCACACGGGGCGTAAGTTGTTTCCGCCTTTCGATGCGAAAAAATTCAAATGTCCATGTTGCGGCTTGAATCTCGCATGTTTATATTGCATTTTGAATCTCACATGTTTATGTTGAGTGTGTAACTGAGTTGGCTTGTCTAGTTAGACGTTAACGGATGCATATAACATATAATAATAGGTAAGTTTATATTCCCCTTCTCAGATATATTTGATTATTTCATTGTTCGGAGATGCAGGTGTTTGTGTACCTTGGTTTTCTCTATGCTAATACTTTTCCATATTTTAATTCTTTTTTTTGGCAGAGATTGGCGACTCTATTAAGGCAAAATATAATTCTCTATTACTACTAGTAGTTGGACATGATTTTTATTGGTTGCGTTTTGGTAGGATTGGATCATTACTTAAACACGAGTAGTTCGAACATCAACTATATGAACACAAATCGCGGTTAGTCTCGCGGAATTTATTACGAGATACTCTGTTTATACAGTTGTATTGGAATAATTTATTAGTATACTACTCTGTTTATACAGTTGTATTGGAATAATTTATTAGTTTACTAATATCCACCAAAGTGGAATGTGGGCCGAACCTGGCGATAATGCAAGACCAGGACAACCCGGAGCAGTAGAAGCAAGCTTCATTACCGTGCTCTGTGTTCAAAAATCCGAATGAAATATAGAGGAAACGAATCGTTTCCGTCTCAGATTACACCCTGAGAAGAACAGGTACTACACTTGATCACAGCTAAAATAGCCGAGAAGCGATAACTCCAGGAGTCCTCTGGATCAGTATAATTGTTATACCGCGTAAAAAATTAATAGCCCTTTGGCGCGAGCCACCTTGGAGGAATTGATCACACTATAGGCACAACAGCAAACGTATTCCGGATTCCGTGTATGGAACAAAATACACATACATCTTAGTTGGTATTGTGTCCATATTCTTTTCATCTTAGGCTCTATTTCGGCGTGGGTTTAAAAAGCTTTACAGGGGCAAAAAATAAAGAACATTGCAACGATTTCCCTGCTGAAAATTAGAACCCTTGGCCACACGGGGCGTAAGTTGTTTCCGCCTTTCGATGCGAAAAAATTCAAATGTCTATGTTGCGGCTTGAATCTCGCATTTTATATTGCGGATTGAATCTCACATGTTTTATGTTGTGTGTGTAACTGAGTTGGCTTGTCTAGTTAGACGTTAACGGATGCATATAACATATAATAATAGGTAAGTTTATATTTCCCTTACCCAGATATATTTGATTATTTTATTGTTCGGAGATGCAGGTGTTTGTGTACCTTGGTTTTCTCTATGCTATTACTTTTCCATATTTTAATTCTTTTTTTGGCAGAGATTGGCGACTCTATTAAGGCAAAATATAATTCTCTATTACTACTAGTAGTTGGACATGATTTTTATTGGTTGCGTTTTGGTAGGATCGGATCATTACTTAAACACGAGTAGTTCAACTATATGAACACAAATCGCGGTTAGTCTCGCGGAATTTATTACCAGATACTCTGTTTATACAGTTGTATTGGAATAATTTATTAGTATACTAATATCCACCAAAGTGGAATGTGGGCCGAACCTGGCGATAATGCAAGACCAGTACAACCCGGAGCAGTAGAAGCAAGCTTCATTACCGTGCTCTGTGTTCAAAAATCCGAATGAAATATAGAGAAAACGAATCGTTTTCGTCTCAGATTTCACCCTGAGAAGAACAGGCACTACACTTGATCACAGCTAAAATAGCCGAGAAGCGATAATTCCAGGATTCCTCTGGATCAGTATATTTGTTATATACCGCGTAAAAAATTAATAGCCCTTTGGCGCGAGCCACCTTGGAGGAATTGATCACACTATAGGCACAACAGCAAACGTATTCCGGATTCCTTGTATGGAACAAAATACACATACATCTTATTTGGTATTGTGCCCATATTCTTTTCATCTTAGGCTCTATTTCTGCGTGGGTTTAAAAAGCTTTACAGGGGCAAAAAATAAAGAACATTGCAACGATTTCCCTGCTGAAAATTAGAACCCTTGGCCACACGGGGCGTAAGTTGTTTCCGCCTTTCGATGCGAAAAAATTCAAATGTCTATGTTGCGGCTTGAATCTCGCATTTTATATTGCGGATTGAATCTCACATGTTTTATGTTGTGTGTGTAACTGAGTTGGCTTGTCTAGAGACGTTAACGGATGCATATAACATATAATAATAGGTAAGTTTATATTCCCCTTACCCAGATATATTTGATTATTTTATTGTTCGGAGATGCAGGTGTTTGTGTACCTTGGTTTTCTCTATGCTAATACTTTTCCATATTTTAGTTCTTTTTTTGGCAGAGATTGGCGACTCTATTAAAGCAAAATATAATTCTCTATTACTACTAGTAGTTGGACATGATTTTTATTGGTTGCGTTTTGGTAGGATCGGATCATTACTTAAACACGAGTAGTTCAACTATATGAACATCAACTATATGAACACAAATCGCGGTTAGTCTCGCGGAATTTATTACCAGATACTCTGTTTATACAGTTGTATTGGAATAATTTATTAGTATACTAATATCCACCAAAGTGGAATGTGGGCCGAACCTGGCGATAATGCAAGACCAGTACAACCCGGAGCAGTAGAAGCAAACTTCATTACCGTGCTCTGTGTTCAAAAATCCGAATGAAATATAGAGAAAACGAATCGTTTTCGTCTCAGATTTCACCCTGAGAAGAACAGGCACTACACTTGATCACAGCTAAAATAGCCGAGAAGCGATAATTCCAGGATTCCTCTGGATCAGTATATTTGTTATGTACCGCGTAAAAAATTAATAGCCCTTTGGCGCGAGCCACCTTGGAGGAATTGATCACACTATAGGCACAACAGCAAACGTATTCCGGATTCCTTGTATGGAACAAAATACACATACATCTTATTTGGTATTGTGCCCATATTCTTTTCATCTTAGGCTCTATTTCAGCGTGGGTTTAAAAAGCTTTACAGGGGCATAAAATAAAGAATATTGCAACAATTTCCCTGCTGAAAATTAGAACCCTTGGCCACAAGGAGCGTAAGTTGTTTCCGCCTTTCGATGCGTAAAAGTTCAAATGTCTATGTTGCGGCTTGAATCTCACATGTTTATGTTGTGTGTGTAACTGAGTTGGCTTGGGAAGCATATAACATATAATAATAGGTAAGTTTATATTCCCCTTACCCAGATAAATTTGATTATTTCATTGTTCGGAGATGCAGGTGTTTGTGTAACTTGGTTTTCTCTATGCTAATACTTTTCCATATTTTAATTCTTTTTTTTTTGCAGAGATTGGCGACTCTATTTAGGCAAAATATAATTCTCTATTACTACTAGTAGTTGGACATGATTTTTATTGGTTACGTTTTGGTAGGATCGGATCATTACTTAAACACGAGTAGTTCGAACATCAACTATATGAACACAAATCGCGGTTAGTCTCGCGGAATTTATTACGAGATACTCTGTTTATACAGTTGTATTGGAATAATTTATTAGTATACTAATATCCACCAAAGTGGAATGTGGGCCGAACCTGGCGGTAATGCAAAACCAGGACAACCCGGAGCAGTAGAAGCAAGCTTCATTACCGTGCTCTGTGTTCAAAAATCCGAATGAAAATATAAAGGGAAACGAATCGTTTCCGTCTCAGATTTCACCCTGAGAGGAACAGGTACTACACTTGATTACAGCTAAAATAGCTGAGAAGCGATAACTCCAGGAGTCCTCTGGATCAGTATAATTGTTATACCGCGTAAAAAATTAATAGCCCTTTGGCGCGAGCCACCTTGGAGGAATTGATCACACTATAGGCACAATAGCAAACGTATTCCGGATTCCTTGTATGGAACAAAATACACATACATCTTAGTTGGTATTGTGCCCATATTCTTTTCATCTTAGGCTCTATTTCGGCGTGGGTTTAAAAGGCTTTACAGGGGCAAAAAATAAAGAATATTGCAACAATTTCCCTGCTGAAAATTAGAACCCTTGGCCACACGGGGCGTAAGTTGTTTCCGCCTTTCGATGCGAAAAAATTCAAATGTCCATGTTGCGGCTTGAATCTCGCATGTTTATATTGCATTTTGAATCTCACATGTTTATGTTGTGTGTGTAACTGAGTTGGCTTGTCTAGTTAGACGTTAACGGATGCATATAACATATAATAATAGGTAAGTTTATATTCCCCTTCTCAGATATATTTGATTATTTCATTGTTCGGAGATGCAGGTGTTTGTGTACCTTGGTTTTCTCTATGCTAATACTTTTCCATATTTTAATTCTTTTTTTGGCAGAGATTGGCGACTCTATTAAGGCAAAATATAATTCTCTATTACTACTAGTAGTTGGACATGATTTTTATTGGTTGCGTTTTGGTAGGATTGGATCATTACTTAAACACGAGTAGTTCGAACATCAACTATATGAACACAAATCGCGGTTAGTCTCGCGGAATTTATTACGAGATACTCTGTTTATACAGTTGTATTGGAAAAATTTATTAGTATACTAATATCCACCAAAGTGGAATGTGGGCCGAACCTGGCGATAATGCAAGACCAGGACAACCCGGAGCAGTAGAAGCAAGCTTCATTACCGTGCTCTGTGTTCAAAAATCCGAATGAAATATAGAGGAAACGAATCGTTTCCGTCTCAGATTACACCCTGAGAAGAACAGGTACTACACTTGATCACAGCTAAAATAGCCGAGAAGCGATAACTCCAGGAGTCCTCTGGATCAGTATAATTGTTATACCGCGTAAAAAATTAATAGCCCTTTGGCGCGAGCCACCTTGGAGGAATTGATCACACTATAGGCACAACAGCAAACGTATTCCGGATTCCGTGTTTGGAACAAAATACACATACATCTTAGTTGGTATTGTGTCCATATTCTTTTCATCTTAGGCTCTATTTCGGCGTGGGTTTAAAAAGCTTTACAGGGGCAAAAAATAAAGAAAATTGCAACGATTTCCCTGCTGAAAATTAGAACCCTTGGCCACACGGGGCGTAAGTTGTTTCCGCCTTTCGATGCGAAAATATTCAAATGTCTATGTTGCGGCTTGAATCTCGCATTTTATATTGCGGATTGAATCTCACATGTTTTATGTTGTGTGTGTAACTGAGTTGGCTTGTCTAGTTAGACGTTAACGGATGCATATAACATATAATAATAGGTAAGTTTATATTCCCCTTACCCAGATATATTTGATTATTTTATTGTTTGGAGATGCAGGTGTTTGTGTACCTTGGTTTTCTCTATGCTAATACTTTTCCATATTTTAATTCTTTTTTTTGGCAGAGATTGGCGACTCTATTAAGGCAAAATATAATTCTCTATTACTACTAGTAGTTGGACATGATTTTTATTGGTTGCGTTTTGGTAGGATCGGATCATTACTTAAACACGAGTAGTTCAACTATATGAACACAAATCGCGGTTAGTCTCGCGGAATTTATTACCAGATACTCTGTTTATACAGTTGTATTGGAATAATTTATTAGTATACTAATATCCACCAAAGTGGAATGTGGGCCGAACCTGGCGATAATGCAAGACCAGTACAACCCGGAGCAGTAGAAGCAAGCTTCATTACCGTGCTCTGTGTTCAAAAATCCGAATGAAATATAGAGAAAACGAATCGTTTTCGTCTCAGATTTCACCCTGAGAAGAACAGGCACTACACTTGATCACAGCTAAAATAGCCGAGAAGCGATAATTCCAGGATTCCTCTGGATCAGTATATTTGTTATATACCGCGTAAAAAATTAATAGCCCTTTGGCGCGAGCCACCTTGGAGGAATTGATCACACTATAGGCACAACAGCAAACGTATTCCGGATTCCTTGTATGGAACAAAATACACATACATCTTATTTGGTGTTGTGCCCATATTCTTTTCATCTTAGGCTCTATTTCTGCGTGGGTTTAAAAAGCTTTACAGGGGCAAAAAATAAAGAACATTGCAACGATTTCCCTGCTGAAAATTAGAACCCTTGGCCACACGGGGCGTAAGTTGTTTCCGCCTTTCGATGCGAAAAAATTCAAATG
Source organism: Ciona robusta (assembly GCF_009617815.1). Lineage (NCBI taxonomy): Eukaryota > Metazoa > Chordata > Ascidiacea > Phlebobranchia > Cionidae > Ciona > Ciona robusta. The sequence goes on from NW_028323128.1 coordinate 26,135, forward strand.
TCTATGTTGCGGCTTGAATCTCGCATTTTATATTGCGGATTAAATCTCACATGTTTTATGTTGTGTGTGTAACTGAGTTGGATTGTCTAGAGACGTTAACGGATGCATATAACATATAATAATAGGTAAGTTTATATTCCCCTTACACAGATATATTTGATTATTTTATTGTTCGGAGATGCAGGTGTTTGTGTACCTTGGTTTTCTCTATGCTAATACTTTTCCATATTTTAATTCTTTTTTTGGCAGAGATTGGCGACTCTATTAAGGCAAAATATAATTCTCTATTACTACTAGTAGTTGGACATGATTTTTATTGGTTACGTTTTGGTAGGATCGGATCATTACTTAAACACGAGTAGTATATGAACATCAACTATATGAACACAAATCGCGGTTAGTCTCGCGGAATTTATTACCAAATACTCTGTTTATACAGTTGTATTGGAATAATTCATTAGTATACTAATATCCACCAAAGTGGAATGTGGGCCGAACCTGGCGATAATGCAAAACCAGGACAACCCGGAGCAGTAGAAGCAAGCTTCATTACCGTGCTCTGTGTTCAAAAATCCGAATGAAATATAGAGGAAACGAATCGTTTCCGTCTCAGATTACACGCTGAGAAGAACAGGTACTACACTTGATCACAGCTAAAATAGCCGAGAAGCGATAACCCCAGGAGTCCTCTGGATCAGTATAATTGTTATACCGCGTAAAAAATTAATAGCCCTTTGGCGCGAGCCACCTTGGAGGAATTGATCACACTATAGGCACAATAGCAAACGTATTCCGGATTCCTTGTATGGAACAAAATACACATACATCTTAGTTGGTATTGTGCCCATATTCTTTTCATCTTAGGCTCTATTTCGGCGTGGGTTTAAAAGGCTTTACAGGGGCAAAAAATAAAGAATATTGCAACAATTTCCCTGCTGAAAATTAGAACCCTTGGCCACACGGGGCGTAAGTTGTTTCCGCCTTTCGATGCGAAAAAATTCAAATGTCCATGTTGCGCTTGAATCTCGCATGTTCATATTGCATTTTGAATCTCACATGTTTATGTTGTGTGTGTAACTGAGTTGGCTTGTCTAGTTAGACGTTAACGGATGCATATAACATATAATAATAGGTAAGTTTATATTCCCCTTCTCAGATATATTTGATTATTTCATTGTTCGGAGATGCAGGTGTTTGTGTACTATGGTGGCCTATGAGTGCCACCCTAATAAATAAAAAAATAAGAATATTACGATAAAAAAACGATAAGTAAAATGAAAGCGAAAAGTAAAATGAAATTAAAAAGTAAAATGAAATTGAAAAGTAAAATGAAATTGAAAAGTAAAATGAAATTGAAAAGTAAAATGAAAATGAAAAGTAAAATGAAAAGTAAAATGAAAATGAAAACGAAACGTAAAATGAAAATGAAAACGAAACGTAAAATGAAAATGAAAATGAAAACGAAACGTAAAATGAAACGAAAAGTAAATTCAAAACGAAAGGTAAAACGAAAACGAAAAGTTAAATGAAAACGAAAAGTAAAATGAAAACGAAAAGTAAAATGAAAACGAAAAGTAAAATGAAAACGAAAAGTAAAATGAAAACGAGAAGTAAAATGAAAACGAAAAGTAAAATGAAAGCGAAAAGTAAAATGAAAAACTTCACGTGGACGAGACGTGCCAGTGCCAACATAGACATCACAAAAATCTTACATGTAGTATTTCTATGGCAGGTCTTCTTTCATTTTAAATCTTTGCACGCGCTTTGAAACAAGATATTATCAACAAAAATGGCTGATATGTGGAACAAATTTAAAGAGGAGATGAAACAAAAAAGAACAAAGAAACCTGAACGTAAGGTTACCGGTAAGAATGACTCGCAAATTTTAGATAGGAAATGCATTACCATTCAAAGATGCAGCCCTGAAGTATCAGGCAAGGCTCAAAAATATTTAAAAATAGGAGCTCGCGAGTTTGTTCCATTTCTGTTTGATGAATTGAGCATTAAAAACATAAAAAAGGCATGTAATGCTCATTTTTCCTTTGAAGATGATGATATGACCTGTGACATTTTAGCTGGGGAGCAAGGTCCATCATGCTGTTTACTTGATCAATTACCAAACTTCAATGTCGTACATATTAGAGCAATTGCTAACACAACTGAACTAGCTTGTAAAGAAAATTCTAAGTTTAAACTTGTGGTATCAAGCTCTTTGCCCCAAATTAAAAGAAGAAAAACTGACCATCTTCAGCCGCAACAAATTTCTGTGGAATTTAGTGTGAAAAGGGAACACCCAATCCCCAAAAGTTTATCGGTTGTAGAAATGATGAAATTAGGAAACGTTATGGACGCTACCAGTACAAAAATTAAACTATCTCAGTTTCACATTTCTGACATGATGTGGAGTACTGAAATTGAGGAAATTATTCGGGTCGAAAAGGAAAGTTTTAGCCAAGGAGGCTTTAGAAAGGCATATAAGGTGCAATCTTCTTCCAAGCTGTTGCCTGGTACTTGGGTGTTAAAGCAATACTTGCCAGAAACATTGGACACACTTAATGAAATAAACCAAACCCCTGAAGGCCATACCCGCAAGATCGTGCAAATGCACATGCTTGCAGCAAATTTTACTTCCCAACTTGCCAAAGCAGTACAAAATCTGACTAAAGGCAAATTTGGATATATACCGACATATACTAAAATATACTTCGGAAAAATTACAGACGGCGAAGAGGACACATTTGTTACCTTGGAAGAATATATACATGGAAAATTTACAAAATATACATCGAATGATGGTACTGTATGTGGAAACAAAGAAACGACAGCATGTAAAAAAGCAGTATGTTTAGCACATTTCAGCTTTCAGCATTCTTCCCAGCAGCTGCTTTTAACCGACATTCAAGGAGATACTACTGTGTACACTGACCCAGAGATTGCTTCCATTAAACATGTAAACGAAGATGGAACTTTATTGTTTTGTGCAGGGAATCTAGCACAGCGAGCAATCTCTACCTTCGTTGCACAACACGAGTGCAATGATTATTGTGAAGCTTTGGATTTAAAGATGTAGTGAACAATAAATTAAGGATCTATTAATAATCTTGAAAAAGAATAAGCTTGCAAATCAATATTATACATAGCAGGCGAATTGTCAAAACGCTTGAGGTACCGGTAATAAAGCATTTCAGTTTTACGTATAAGCCAGCTAATTTCTTTTCACAATCAGGTGCACAAATCTAACTATTTGATAACATACCCGTACATATATTTTTATAATCTATTATAATATGGTATTTCTTTTATAGATTTCCTACACCTACATTTTGTTATATTGTGTACCCGGTACATATTTGCCTTTTACAATTTCTCTTGTTCCTTTCATTTTTCAACTAATGTTCTTTTTACCTTATGACAGTGTAGTTTTATTATAAATACACAAATGGTGGCTCACTGTTGCATTTTTAATGAATATTTTCTGCGAGAAAATTTCAGCAAAACTGGAAATAAAATCAGTGGTAATTTAATTTAGTTTTCTGGTATTTAGACTTAAACAAAAAAACAAACATATTTATGGTATAACAGGTTCTTTAGTAAGCTGAGAAACAAGCTTTCTTCTCAAAAACAAGTAAGCATCTGTACATTCATTTGCCGATAGGAGATGAGGGTTAGGAATATATTCTTGTAAAGTCTTTCGCTGGGATGACAATAGGAAGTCGGTTCTCACATCCAGAACTCCAGAAACCTCACAAACTTCCTTTAGCTGTGAATCAGTTATATGCTGGCCTGGAGAATCACTATTATTAGTACTGAACACCAGAGCAAGAATAACAATATAATTTACCACATTTTTCAAGACCATAGTTTTCCGGAAAATTGTAAATATGATTGGGAATGCCGTTGGGAAGATATGTACCCCTTTGATATCTTATTCTATGTGTATTCCAGTTATCCACGAATACTTTCATTTCCTTTTCCAGCACTGGTATATACACAAATGCAAGTATATCTCTGTTAACAAACATAAATAATAATGTTTTTGTAAGCTCTACTTTGGGTAAATGCAAATAAATGTTATTACTTACATCGTCCAGCTGCATATAGTCTGTTGTGCCAGAATTCAACCGAAAGGTTGTAGGGTCAGAAACCCACTGGTGGCTTAGTCATTTGTATCCTTGGGCAAAGCAATTAGCAAATATAGCCTGAACCCAGTGGATTAATGGGTTAAACTAACACAGTCAGGAACATCTGAATTATACACTGCAATACCTCCTGTAACTCGACAGTGGGCATGCTTGCATTTTCCAATGAATATCCTACATTGGCTATTGCAATGCAAAATTTAATTGCGTCATGTTACCTGTCTAAAGCTATGTCAGGATTGTAATGACCCAGATCTTTCAAAGACATTAATTGGCGTTTAAAATACTTTTCCAGGCGTTCATGTAACTCTTTCCACCATCTTTCAATCTACAAACAAAGCCATTGTATTAATTACAGAGTGTCAACCACTACTGTTAAAAAAACATATTTAGACTGCACCCCATGTTTTATGCTCACATTGAAACTGATTTCACCAAATCATATTAAGTACCGGACACTGGTATGTTTAAGCATTAATAAAAAATGTTAAGTTAGCAACATACCTGATTTGAAGTTGATTTTCCATAAATAACAGTATCACTCGCATCAGTAACATCAATATGAGATTTTCGAAGAAATGCATGCATTGTGGCCATGATACCAGTTTCTGTACCTTTGTCAAGCCTCATATATGATGCAATACATTTTGTCTCATAAATATAATCAAAGTACCAACGAGCAATTAATTTGGGGTCACAATTGTCGGTCCAAATTTTAAGCCACAGCAGATTTCGGCTAGCAGTGTCTATGCAACCATACACAGCTAGTGGAAAAGTACTTTTTTGAAATCCCATTAGTTTACAGTGGCCGTCAAGTGAATGTACCCAGTCAGGTCCTTTGCTACTAAAATGACCCTTTTTTAACCTTTTCTTCCCTGGTGTTCTTGCTTCCAGCCCATCGGGATCTAACTCCACCATGATTGCATATACTAGGTCCCTAGGTACATTCATATGGTGCTGTTTCCTTACTTTCTGATGCATGGCGCGATATCCTAAACACTTTCCAGGTCCATCAAGTTCTTTGGTTACTGCTGACTTTACATCATTTATTGCAATTGCTGGATCAATATAAGTGATGTTAAAAAATTTCAATCTTCGACAAAGAGTTCTTAGACTCCATGGGTACTGAGGAAAGTCACGCTTTACAAAATCAAGTATTTCTAATCTTTTAATGGATTGTCTCACATAGTTTTGCAATGCACCAGTCAACACAACGTCATTTTGCCAATCCATCACTGATGTCAGCAATGGCACTTAACAAGTTTACTAGGCCTGTGCTGTGGTAACATATTATTAAATGGTTAAAATTTTTGCATAGGGGTTAGTGCATAGTAAAAATCTGAGCATTCCGTAGTTTTAAACCTAATGCTGTCAGGGTGGGTTACGGATTAGTATAAATTTTCCTAGTTCCATATTTCTGTCTTTAAGTGGGCCTATACTGCCCATGTTACATTATTATGTCTAACATCTAAGTATAAACCATATCAAAACATAGAAAATACAATAACCTCAAGTTGACATTATTTCTTTATATCTAAATCTGCTATGTCTAGTAGTCTTGTACCATACCAGTACCTACAATGTACATTGCATAGATAAAGCGTAATAGTTTAGTATACTAGTCGGCCATCTGCGAAGCAATGATATCCACTTTAGTACCTGATCCGAACTATTGTTTACATGAGGCTTTTGAGGCTGGTATATCTACTTGTTCACCCAAGACCAAAAATTCACCTAATAAAAATTAACAAAGCGTTGACCTATATTACTACTTGTTTAGGATAGCCTACTATGGTTCTACTCCTAATATTAGGCCTACGCATAACGAATGTTTGGTTAGATTTAAAAGTTATGACAAATTGCAACAACATTGTTGGGTTGATTTGGCTAATAACAAGGAATAAATAAACAACTACCGGTACGTTAAAGCAACAAGTACGAAGGTTTAAAATGAAAGAAGACATTCCATAGAAATCAGAGTAAATAAAAAGTAATTTTGATAGAATTTTTAAGATTTCTATGTTGGCACTGGCACGTCTCGGCCACGTGAAGTTTTTCATTTTACTTTTCGTTTTCATTTTACTTTTCGTTTTCATTTTACTTTTCGTTTTCATTTTACTTTTCGTTTTCATTTTACTTTTCGTTTTCATTTTACTTTTCGTTTTCATTTTACTTTTCGTTTTCATTTTACTTTTCGTTTTCATTTTACTTTTTGTTTTCATTTTACTTTTCGTTTTCATTTTACTTTTCGTTTTCATTTTACTTTTCGTTTTCATTTTACTTTTCGTTTTCATTTTACTTTTCGTTTTCATTTTACTTTTCGTTTTCATTTTACTTTTCGTTTTCATTTTACTTTTTGTTTTCATTTTACTTTTCGTTTTCATTTTACTTTTCGTTTTCATTTTACTTTTCGTTTTCATTTTACTTTTCGCTTTCATTTTACTTTTTGTTTTCATTTTACTTTTTGCTTTCATTTTACGTTTCATTTATTTACTTTTCGTTTTCATTTTACTTTTTGTTTTCATTTTACTTTTCGTTTTCAATTTACTTTTCGTTTTCATTTTACTTTTCAATTTCATTTTACTTTTCAATTTCATTTTACTTTTTAATTTCATTTTACTTTTTAATTTCATTTTACTTTTCGCTTTCATTTTACTTATCGTTTTTTTTTATCGTAATATTCTTATTTTATTTATTTATTAGGGTGGCACTCATAGGCCACCATAGTGTACCTTGGTTTTCTCTATGCTAATACTTTTCCATATTTTAATTCTTTTTTTTGGCAGAGATTGGCGACTCTATTAAGGCAAAATATAATTCTCTATTACTACTAGTAGTTGGACATGATTTTTATTGGTTGCGTTTTGGTAGGATTGGATCATTACTTAAACACGAGTAGTTCGAACATCAACTATATGAACACAAATCGCGGTTAGTCTCGCGGAATTTATTACGAGATACTCTGTTTATACAGTTGTATTGGAATAATTTATTAGTATACTAATATCCACCAAAGTGGAATGTGGGCCGAACCTGGCGATAATGCAAGACCAGGACAACCCGGAGCAGTAGAAGCAAGCTTCATTACCGTGCTCTGTGTTCAAAAATCCGAATGAAATATAGAGGAAACGAATCGTTTCCGTCTCAGATTACACCCTGAGAAGAACAGGTACTACACTTGATCACAGCTAAAATAGCCGAGAAGCGATAACTCCAGGAGTCCTCTGGATCAGTATAATTGTTATACCGCGTAAAAAATTAATAGCCCTTTGGCGCGAGCCACCTTGGAGGAATTGATCACACTATAGGCACAACAGCAAACGTATTCCGGATTCCGTGTATGGAACAAAATACACATACATCTTAGTTGGTATTGTGTCCATATTCTTTTCATCTTAGGCTCTATTTCGGCGTGGGTTTAAAAAGCTTTACAGGGGCAAAAAATAAAGAACATTGCAACGATTTCCCTGCTGAAAATTAGAACCCTTGGCCACACGGGGCGTAAGTTGTTTCCGCCTTTCGATGCGAAAAAATTCAAATGTCTATGTTGCGGCTTGAATCTCGCATTTTATATTGCGGATTGAATCTCACATGTTTTATGTTGTGTGTGTAACTGAGTTGGCTTGTCTAGTTAGACGTTAACGGATGCATATAACATATAATAGTAGGTAAGTTTATATTCCCCTTACCCAGATATATTTGATTATTTTATTGTTCGGAGATGCAGGTGTTTGTGTACCTTGGTTTTCTCTATGCTAATACTTTTCCATATTTTAATTCTTTTTTTGGCAGAGATTGGCGACTCTATTAAGGCAAAATATAATTCTCTATTACTACTAGTAGTTGGACATGATTTTTATTGGTTGCGTTTTGGTAGGATCGGATCATTACTTAAACACGAGTAGTTCAACTATATGAACATCAACTATATGAACACAAATCGCGGTTAGTCTCGCGGAATTTATTACCAGATACTCTGTTTATACAGTTGTATTGGAATAATTTATTAGTATACTAATATCCACCAAAGTGGAATGTGGGCCGAACCTGGCGATAATGCAAGACCAGTACAACCCGGAGCAGTAGAAGCAAACTTCATTACCGTGCTCTGTGTTCAAAAATCCGAATGAAATATAGCGAAAACGAATCGTTTTCGTCTCAGATTTCACCCTGAGAAGAACAGGCACTACACTTGATCACAGCTAAAATAGCCGAGAAGCGATAATTCCAGGATTCCTCTGGATCAGTATATTTGTTATATACCGCGTAAAAAATTAATAGCCCTTTGGCGCGAGCCACCTTGGAGGAATTGATCACACTATAGGCACAACAGCAAACGTATTCCGGATTCCTTGTATGGAACAAAATACACATACATCTTATTTGGTATTGTGCCCATATTCTTTTCATCTTAGGCTCTATTTCAGCGTGGGTTTAAAAAGCTTTACAGGGGCATAAAATAAAGAATATTGCAACAATTTCCCTGCTGAAAATTAGAACCCTTGGTCACAAGGAGCGTAAGTTGTTTCCGCCTTTCGATGCGTAAAAATTCAAATGTCTATGTTGCGGCTTGAATCTCACATGTTTATGTTATGTGTGTAACTGAGTTGGCTTGGGAAGCATATAACATATAATAATAGGTAAGTTTATATTCCCCTTACCCAGATAAATTTGATTATTTCATTGTTCGGAGATGCAGGTGTTTGTGTAACTTGGTTTTCTCTATGCTAATACTTTTCCATATTTTAATTCTTTTTTTTTGCAGAGATTGGCGACTCTATTTAGGCAAAATATAATTCTCTATTACTACTAGTAGTTGGACATGATTTTTATTGGTTACGTTTTGGTAGGATCGGATCATTACTTAAACACGAGTAGTTCGAACATCAACTATATGAACACAAATCGCGGTTAGTCTCGCGGAATTTATTACGAGATACTCTATTGGAATAATTTATTAGTATACTAATATCCACCAAAGTGGAATGTGGGCCGAACCTGGCGGTAATGCAAAACCAGGACAACCCGGAGCAGTAGAAGCAAGCTTTATTACCGTGCTCTGTGTTCAAAAATCCGAATGAAAATATAAAGGGAAACGAATCGTTTCCGTCTCAGATTTCACCCTGAGAGGAACAGGTACTACACTTGATTACAGCTAAAATAGCTGAGAAGCGATAACTCCAGGAGTCCTCTGGATCAGTATAATTGTTATACCGCGTAAAAAATTAATAGCCCTTTGGCGCGAGCCACCTTGGAGGAATTGATCACACTATAGGCACAATAGCAAACGTATTCCGGATTCCTTGTATGGAACAAAATACACATACATCTTAGTTGGTATTGTGCCCATATTCTTTTCATCTTAGGCTCTATTTCGGCGTGGGTTTAAAAGGCTTTACAGGGGCAAAAAATAAAGAATATTGCAACAATTTCCCTGCTGAAAATTAGAACCCTTGGCCACACGGGACGTAAGTTGTTTCCGCCTTTCGATGCGAAAAAATTCAAATGTCCATGTTGCGGCTTGAATCTCGCATGTTTATATTGCATTTTGAATCTCACATGTTTATGTTGTGTGTGTAACTGAGTTGGCTTGTCTAGTTAGACGTTAACGGATGCATATAACATATAATAATAGGTATATAACATATAATAATAGGTAAGTTTATATTCCCCTTCTCAGATATATTTGATTATTTCATTGTTCGGAGATGCAGGTGTTTGTGTACCTTGGTTTTCTCTATGCTAATACTTTTCCATATTTTAATTCTTTTTTTTGGCAGAGATTGGCGACTCTATTAAGGCAAAATATAATTCTCTATTACTACTAGTAGTTGGACATGATTTTTATTGGTTGCATTTTGGTAGGATTGGATCATTACTTAAACACGAGTAGTTCGAACATCAACTATATGAACACAAATCGCGGTTAGTCTCGCGGAATTTATTACGAGATACTCTGTTTATACAGTTGTATTGGAAAAATTTATTAGTATACTAATATCCACCAAAGTGGAATGTGGGCCGAACCTGGCGATAATGCAAGACCAGGACAACCCGGAGCAGTAGAAGCAAGCTTCATTACCGTGCTCTGTGTTCAAAAATCCGAATGAAATATAGAGGAAACGAATCGTTTCCGTCTCAGATTACACCCTGAGAAGAACAGGTACTACACTTGTGATCACAGCTAAAATAGCCGAGAAGCGATAACTCCAGGAGTCCTCTGGATCAGTATAATTGTTATACCGCGTAAAAAATTAATAGCCCTTTGGCGCGAGCCACCTTGGAGGAATTGATCACACTATAGGCACAACAGCAAACGTATTCCGGATTCCGTGTTTGGAACAAAATACACATACATCTTAGTTGGTATTGTGTCCATATTCTTTTCATCTTAGGCTCTATTTCGGCGTGGGTTTAAAAAGCTTTACAGGGGCAAAAAATAAAGAACATTGCGACGATTTCCCTGCTGAAAATTAGAACCCTTGGCCACACGGGGCGTAAGTTGTTTCCGCCTTTCGATGCGAAAATATTCAAATGTCTATGTTGCGGCTTGAATCTCGCATTTTATATTGCGGATTGAATCTCACATGTTTTATGTTGTGTGTGTAACTGAGTTGGCTTGTCTAGTTAGACGTTAACGGATGCATATAACATATAATAATAGGTAAGTTTATATTCCCCTTACCCAGATATATTTGATTATTTTATTGTTTGGAGATGCAGGTGTTTGTGTACCTTGGTTTTCTCTATGCTAATACTTTTCCATATTTTAATTCTTTTTTTGGCAGAGATTGGCGACTCTATTAAGGCAAAATATAATTCTCTATTACTACTAGTAGTTGGACATGATTTTTATTGGTTGCGTTTTGGTAGGATCGGATCATTACTTAAACACGAGTAGTTCAACTATATGAACACAAATCGCGGTTAGTCTCGCGGAATTTATTACCAGATACTCTGTTTATACAGTTGTATTGGAATAATTTATTAGTATACTAATATCCACCAAAGTGGAATGTGGGCCGAACCTGGCGATAATGCAAGACCAGTACAACCCGGAGCAGTAGAAGCAAGCTTCATTACCGTGCTCTGTGTTCAAAAATCCGAATGAAATATAGAGAAAACGAATCGTTTTCGTCTCAGATTTCACCCTGAGAAGAACAGGCACTACACTTGATCACAGCTAAAATAGCCGAGAAGCGATAATTCCAGGATTCCTCTGGATCAGTATATTTGTTATATACCGCGTAAAAAATTAATAGCCCTTTGGCGCGAGCCACCTTGGAGGAATTGATCACACTATAGGCACAACAGCAAACGTATTCCGGATTCCTTGTATGGAACAAAATACACATACATCTTATTTGGTATTGTGCCCATATTCTTTTCATCTTAGGCTCTATTTCTGCGTGGGTTTAAAAAGCTTTACAGGGGCAAAAAATAAAGAACATTGCAACGATTTCCCTGCTGAAAATTAGAACCCTTGGCCACACGGGGCGTAAGTTGTTTCCGCCTTTCGATGCGAAAAAATTCAAATGTCTATGTTGCGGCTTGAATCTCGCATGTTTATATTGCGGATTGAATCTCACATGTTTTATGTTGTGTGTGTAACTGAGTTGGCTTGTCTAGAGACGTTAACGGATGCATATAACATATAATAATAGGTAAGTTTATATTCCCCTTACCCAGATACACTGGCGCCGACTCCCAGAGGTGCGAAGGTGCGGCGCACCTCGTGAATTTTCGAGTATAAAATAAATGAACGTCTAAAAAAACGAGATAATTCTTTAAAACTTACGTTTTGTATAAACATTGTTGATTTAGGCACTGTTTTGTATAAACATTGTTGATTTAGGCAACTAACGATATTACATACTTTAATCGCGCGTTAAAAGCGCCCAGTATAGTTCTAATAAAAGCCGTATTATTAAACTATGGTTATGCGATTTTTGTTCGGGTAAATCATCATGCAGTACGGCATAAATATAATATAAAATAAGTAGTTAGTTACTGCAATACGACATAAATATCAAATAAAACAAGTAGTATTAAAACATACATGTGAATTGTGATAACACTAAGACTAACAATGCTTCTCATTGTTACGGAATTCAAATTAAAACATTTTCTGCATTGGTAAAAAAGTAGTATACGTGGCAAAAATACGTTTACAAAGTTTTTAAAAGTAAAAGTAGAATGTCTGCTGCAAAGCAACGTAAGCTGCAATCGCAATCGATATCCAATTTTTTTGCGCCAGTAAAGGCAGCAGGCAGAGCAGAAACATTTGAGCCTGAAAGAACGAATGCGCCGGATGGTGTTTTGTTAACAACAGAACCAAGTAATTATTCCTCTGGAAATCGTGGCCGGTACTATCAGCCTTCTTGGAAAGAGCAATTTCCATGGATACATTACGACGAAATAGTAGACGTACTTTCTTGCACCTACTGCAAATGGTCTGTAGATTCCGGTAAAGCAATGCCCAAAACACGTGAAAAACTAACAAATAAATCGAAACGGTGGGTGGATGGATTTAATGAATGGCACAAAATGAAGTCAGAATGTAAATTACATGAAAACCGTCCATACCACCTTGAGTGCGCAGCAGCCTATTTGGCAAGAAATTCCACATCACCTGGTACGACACAGCAACAAGATACGATTACAAAAATAAACACCGCTGCACTTGCACAGAGGAAGTTAAACTATGAGGCACTCGTGGCTATATTCGATTCCGTGCTCTTCTTGGCGGGTCAGGGGATAGCTTTTCGTGGTCATGACGAGTATAGTTCAAATTTTGTACAGACCGTTCGTTTGCTTTCGGTTCACTCGTCCCATGTTCATCGTTGGCTAAACAGACCCGACAAATACAAATGGATGAGTCACGATATACAAAATGAAATGCTCCGAATGTGCAGCGATGCAATAACTAAATTACTTCTAGGACGTATTCGAGAGTCGAAATATTTTGCAATAATCGCAGACGAAACATCAGACATTTCACACACGGAGCAACTTTCTCTGTGCATTCGGCACGTAGATAGGGAGTTTATTGTTCACGAGAGTCTTATTGGTTTGTTCAATGTGGGGAAAACTGATGCATTGACGCTGTTTACTACCATCTGTAATGCGTTAAATGATTTTGGTTTAGATATTGCCAATTGTAGAGGGCAGTCTTATGACGGAGCAGCAAATATGCGAGGAAACATAAGTGGTGTCCAGGCCAGATTTCGTCAAGTTAACCCACTCGCACCGTATGTGTACTGCTCCGGCCACAAGTTGAATTTAGTTGTTCAGGAAGCATTCATGTTGCACCATGAAGGAATAAATGCCCTTAAACTTCTATCCGCCATTGTAAATTTCATTCAAGTTTCCCCTAAACGCCTGGCAAATTATAAAGAATTTCTAGAAGTTAATAATGAATCAAATCTAAAGTCTAGTCTTCGTCCCCTTTGTCCAACACGGTGGGTGATGCATCTTCCAGCTCTTGATGCCTTTCTCGCAAACTACAAAAATATTCTTAACTGGCTCGAAAAAGTCTGTAACGATACAGAACTCGACAGACTAACCCGAAGTACAGCTCGGGCTCACCTTGGTTCCATCGAAAAATTTTCCTCATACTTCATGCTTCGATTGTTCCAAAAAATTTTGGCTTGGGTGCATCCGGTTCATACCGCGATGCAAGGACGTCAAATGACCATGGGAAGGTTTAAGCTACTTTTAAACAACCTGATCTGCACTTTTTCCGCAGCCACCGCTAACACATGTAACGCTAAACACTTCACTGACTCGGTTGTACAATCTGCAAAGGAACTTGGACTAAACGAACCGACGACTCCACGGGGAAATGTCAATTTCTCTTCGATAGAATTTTTTTGCAGTATACACACCAGTCTTGTTGAACATGTCACAAATTCTATTCTGGAACGTTACGATAAGGAAGGATTAGAACACCTGGTAAATATAGAAAACATGATAAACAACGACCCTATTCCAGAAACATTTATATCTGACAATTTTCCCGATTTAGATTCGAAACGGTTTACAGCAGAAAAAGAGCAATTTAATTTGTACAAGATTCACCACAAACTGGATAAAAATTTAACATTGCATGAAGTAAGCAAGATGTTTGAAAATGACAAGACTCTGGAAATGATGCTGCCTAATATCGCACTTCTAATTCGCTTGTATCTCACTCTCCCTTGCACGACTTGCGAAGCTGAGCGATCTTTTAGTTGTCTAAGAAGAATAAAGACTTACCTTCGATCAACGATGACACAACAACGTTTGAATCATGTGTGTATGTTAAACGTACACGCTGATATTATTCAAAAGCTCAACAAGACGGAAATTATTGAAAAGTTCGTTGCCAAAAATTTAGTTCGAAAAAATACTTTCTCGTTTTAAAACCGAATTTAGCTACGTTATAAACTGTTGTTCTTGCTTTTTATATTAGTTCCTGTTATTTTCTTTTATCTTTTTGTTTGCACCGTTGTGTAGAAGTTAAATAAATGTATAAACAAGAAGCCAGACATGAGTACGCACTAAAAAGTTCTTTTGTTGGACAGTAAATTAAACGGAAGAGAAAGCGTCTTTGATTGCGTATAAACTGCATAGAATTACGAAATAATATTCCTCCCGCGAAACTTATGTAAGAATCAATTGGTGAAGAATAAAAATAACGCGTTTTACTGCGCATAAAATTTACTATTCGAATGACGTAAACGGGCCGTGACGTCATAGTTTTCGATCCGCACCTCGACGATTTTTTTGAACTCGGCGCCTATGCCCAGATATATTTGATTATTTTATTGTTCGGAGATGCAGGTGTTTGTGTACCTTGGTTTTCTCTATGCTAATACTTTTCCATATTTTAATTCTTTTTTTGGCAGAGATTGGCGACTCTATTAAGGCAAAATATAATTCTCTATTACTACTAGTAGTTGGACATGATTTTTATTGGTTGCGTTTTGGTAGGATCGGATCATTACTTAAACACGAGTAGTTCAACTATATGAACATCAACTATATGAACACAAATCGCGGTTAGTCTCGCGGAATTTATTACCAGATACTCTGTTTATACAGTTGTATTGGAATAATTTATTAGTATACTAATATCCACCAAAGTGGAATGTGGGCCGAACCTGGCGATAATGCAAGACCAGTACAACCCGGAGCAGTAGAAGCAAGCTTCATTACCGTGCTCTGTGTTCAAAAATCCGAATGAAATATAGAGAAAACGAATCGTTTTCGTCTCAGATTTCACCCTGAGAAGAACAGGCACTACACTTGATCACAGCTAAAATAGCCGAGAAGCGATAATTCCAGGATTCCTCTGGATCAGTATATTTGTTATATACCGCGTAAAAAATTAATAGCCCTTTGGCGCGAGCCACCTTGGAGGAATTGATCACACTATAGGCACAACAGCAAACGTATTCCGGATTCCTTGTATGGAACAAAATACACATACATCTTATTTGGTATTGTGCCCATATTCTTTTCATCTTAGGCTCTATTTCAGCGTGGGTTTAAAAAGCTTTACAGGGACATAAAATAAAGAATATTGCAACAATTTCCCTGCTGAAAATTAGAACCCTTGGCCACAAGGGGCGTAAGTTGTTTCCGCCTTTCGATGCGAAAAAATTCAAATATCTATGTTGCGGCTTGAATCTCACATGTTTTATGTTGTGTGTGTAACTGAGTTGGCTTGGGAAGCATATAACATATAATAATAGGTAAGTTTATATTCCCCTTACCCAGATAAATTTGATTATTTCATTGTTCGGAGATGCAGGTGTTTGTGTAACTTGATTTTCTCTATGCTAATACTTTTCCATATTTTAATTCTTTTTTTTCAGAGATTGGCGACTCTATTTAGGCAAAATATAATTCTCTATTACTACTAGTAGTTGGACATGATTTTTATTGGTTACGTTTTGGTAGGATCGGATCATTACTTAAACACGAGTAGTACAACTATATGAACATCAACTATATGAACACAAATCGCGGTTAGTCTCGCGGAATTTATTACCAAATACTCTGTTTATACAGTTGTATTGGAATAATTCATTAGTATACTAATATCCACCAAAGTGGAATGTGGGCCGAACCTGGCGATAATGCAAAACCAGGACAACCCGGAGCAGTAGAAGCAAGCTTCATTACCGTGCTCTGTGTTCAAAAATCCGAATGAAATATAGAGGAAACGAATCGTTTCCGTCTCAGATTACACGCTGAGAAGAACAGGTACTACACTTGATCACAGCTAAAATAGCCGAGAAGCGATAACCCCAGGAGTCCTCTGGATCAGTATAATTGTTATACCGCGTAAAAAATTAATAGCCCTTTGGCGCGAGCCACCTTGGAGGAATTGATCACACTATAGGCACAATAGCAAACGTATTCCGGATTCCTTGTATGGAACAAAATACACATACATCTTAGTTGGTATTGTGCCCATATTCTTTTCATCTTAGGCTCTATTTCGGCGTGGGTTTAAAAGGCTTTACAGGGGCAAAAAATAAAGAATATTGCAACAATTTCCCTTCTGAAAATTAGAACCCTTGGCCACACGGGGCGTAAGTTGTTTCCGCCTTTCGATGCGAAAAAATTCAAATGTCCATGTTGCGGCTTGAATCTCGCATGTTTATATTGCATTTTGAATCTCACATGTTTATGTTGTGTGTGTAACTGAGTTGGCTTGTCTAGTTAGACGTTAACGGATGCATATAACATATAATAATAGGTAAGTTTATATTCCCCTTCTCAGATATATGATTATTTCATTGTTCGGAGATGCAGGTGTTTGTGTACCTTGGTTTTCTCTATGCTAATACTTTTCCATATTTTAATTCTTTTTTTTGGCAGAGATTGGCGACTCTATTAAGGCAAAATATAATTCTCTATTACTACTAGTAGTTGGACATGATTTTTATTGGTTGCGTTTTGGTAGGATTGGATCATTACTTAAACACGAGTAGTTCGAACATCAACTATATGAACACAAATCGCGGTTAGTCTCGCGGAATTTATTACGAGATACTCTGTTTATACAGTTGTATTGGAATAATTTATTAGTATACTAATATCCACCAAAGTGGAATGTGGGCCGAACCTGGCGATAATGCAAGACCAGGACAACCCGGAGCAGTAGAAGCAAGCTTCATTACCGTGCTCTGTGTTCAAAAATCCGAATGAAATATAGAGGAAACGAATCGTTTCCGTCTCAGATTACACCCTGAGAAGAACAGGTACTACACTTGATCACAGCTAAAATAGCCGAGAAGCGATAACTCCAGGAGTCCTCTGGATCAGTATAATTGTTATACCGCGTAAAAAATTAATAGCCCTTTGGCGCGAGCCACCTTGGAGGAATTGATCACACTATAGGCACAACAGCAAACGTATTCCGGATTCCGTGTATGGAACAAAATACACATACATCTTATTTGGTATTGTGTCCATATTCTTTTCATCTTAGGCTCTATTTCGGCGTGGGTTTAAAAAGCTTTACAGGGGCAAAAAATAAAGAACATTGCAACGATTTCCCTGCTGAAAATTAGAACCCTTGGCCACACGGGGCGTAAGTTGTTTCCGCCTTTCGATGCGAAAAAATTCAAATGTCTATGTTGCGGCTTGAATCTCGCATTTTATATTGCGGATTGAATCTCACATGTTTTATGTTGTGTGTGTAACTGAGTTGGCTTGTCTAGTTAGACGTTAACGGATGCATATAACATATAATAATAGGTAAGTTTATATTCCCCTTACCCAGATATATTTGATTATTTTATTGCTCGGAGATGCAGGTGTTTGTGTACCTTGGTTTTCTCTATGCTAATACTTTTCCATATTTTAATTCTTTTTTTGGCAGAGATTGGCGACTCTATTAAGGCAAAATATAATTCTCTATTACTACTAGTAGTTGGACATGATTTTTATTGGTTGCGTTTTGGTAGGATCGGATCATTACTTAAACACGAGTAGTTCAACTATATGAACATCAACTATATGAACACAAATCGCGGTTAGTCTCGCGGAATTTATTACCAGATACTCTGTTTATACAGTTGTATTGGAATAATTTATTAGTATACTAATATCCACCAAAGTGGAATGTGGGCCGAACCTGGCGATAATGCAAGACCAGTACAACCCGGAGCAGTAGAAGCAAGCTTCATTACCGTGCTCTGTGTTCAAAAATCCGAATGAAATATAGAGAAAACGAATCGTTTTCGTCTCAGATTTCACCCTGAGAAGAACAGGCACTACACTTGATCACAGCTAAAATAGCCGAGAAGCGATAATTCCAGGATTCCTCTGGATCAGTATATTTGTTATATACCGCGTAAAAAATTAATAGCCCTTTGGCGCGAGCCACCTTGGAGGAATTGATCACACTATAGGCACAACAGCAAACGTATTCCGGATTCCTTGTATGGAACAAAATACACATACATCTTATTTGGTATTGTGCCCATATTCTTTTCATCTTAGGCTCTATTTCAGCGTGGGTTTAAAAAGCTTTACAGGGACATAAAATAAAGAATATTGCAACAATTTCCCTGCTGAAAATTAGAACCCTTGGCCACAAGGGGCGTAAGTTGTTTCCGCCTTTCGATGCGAAAAAATTCAAATATCTATGTTGCGGCTTGAATCTCACATGTTTTATGTTGTGTGTGTAACTGAGTTGGCTTGGGAAGCATATAACATATAATAATAGGTAAGTTTATATTCCCCTTACCCCAGATAAATTTGATTATTTCATTGTTCGGAGATGCAGGTGTTTGTGTAACTTGATTTTCTCTATGCTAATACTTTTCCATATTTTAATTCTTTTTTTTCAGAGATTGGCGACTCTATTTAGGCAAAATATAATTCTCTATTACTACTAGTAGTTGGACATGATTTTTATTGGTTACGTTTTGGTAGGATCGGATCATTACTTAAACACGATTACCCAGATAAATTTGATTATTTCATTGTTCGGAGATGCAGGTGTTTGTGTAACTTGATTTTCTCTATGCTAATACTTTTCCATATTTTAATTCTTTTTTTTCAGAGATTGGCGACTCTATTTAGGCAAAATATAATTCTCTATTACTACTAGTAGTTGGACATGATTTTTATTGGTTACGTTTTGGTAGGATCGGATCATTACTTAAACACGAGTTGTACAACTATATGAACATCAACTATATGAACACAAATCGCGGTTAGTCTCGCGGAATTTATTACCAAATACTCTGTTTATACAGTTGTATTGGAATAATTCATTAGTATACTAATATCCACCAAAGTGGAATGTGGGCCGAACCTGGCGATAATGCAAAACCAGGACAACCCGGAGCAGTAGAAGCAAGCTTCATTACCGTGCTCTGTGTTCAAAAATCCGAATGAAATATAGAGGAAACGAATCGTTTCCGTCTCAGATTACACGCTGAGAAGAACAGGTACTACACTTGATCACAGCTAAAATAGCCGAGAAGCGATAACCCCAGGAGTCCTCTGGATCAGTATAATTGTTATACCGCGTAAAAAATTAATAGCCCTTTGGCGCGAGCCACCTTGGAGGAATTGATCACACTATAGGCACAATAGCAAACGTATTCCGGATTCCTTGTATGGAACAAAATACACATACATCTTAGTTGGTATTGTGCCCATATTCTTTTCATCTTAGGCTCTATTTCGGCGTGGGTTTAAAAGGCTTTACAGGGGCAAAAAATAAAGAATATTGCAACAATTTCCCTGCTGAAAATTAGAACCCTTGGCCACACGGGGCGTAAGTTGTTTCCGCCTTTCGATGCGAAAAAATTCAAATGTCCATGTTGCGGCTTGAATCTCGCATGTTTATATTGCATTTTGAATCTCACATGTTTATGTTGTGTGTGTAACTGAGTTGGCTTGTCTAGTTAGACGTTAACGGATGCATATAACATATAATAATAGGTAAGTTTATATTCCCCTTCTCAGATATATTTGATTATTTCATTGTTCGGAGATGCAGGTGTTTGTGTACCTTGGTTTTCTCTATGCTAATACTTTTCCATATTTTAATTCTTTTTTTTGGCAGAGATTGGCGACTCTATTAAGGCAAAATATAATTCTCTATTACTACTAGTAGTTGGACATGATTTTTATTGGTTGCGTTTTGGTAGGATTGGATCATTACTTAAACACGAGTAGTTCGAACATCAACTATATGAACACAAATCGCGGTTAGTCTCGCGGAATTTATTACGAGATACTCTGTTTATACAGTTGTATTGGAATAATTTATTAGTATACTAATATCCACCAAAGTGGAATGTGGGCCGAACCTGGCGATAATGCAAGACCAGGACAACCCGGAGCAGTAGAAGCAAGCTTCATTACCGTGCTCTGTGTTCAAAAATCCGAATGAAATATAGAGGAAACGAATCGTTTCCGTCTCAGATTACACCCGGAGAAGAACAGGTACTACACTTGATCACAGCTAAAATAGCCGAGAAGCGATAACTCCAGGAGTCCTCTGGATCAGTATAATTGTTATACCGCGTAAAAAATTAATAGCCCTTTGGCGCGAGCCACCTTGGAGGAATTGATCACACTATAGGCACAACAGCAAACGTATTCCGGATTCCGTGTATGGAACAAAATACACATACATCTTATTTGGTATTGTGTCCATATTCTTTTCATCTTAGGCTCTATTTCGGCGTGGGTTTAAAAAGCTTTACAGGGGCAAAAAATAAAGAACATTGCAACGATTTCCCTGCTGAAAATTTGAACCCTTGGCCACACGGGGCGTAAGTTGTTTCCGCCTTTCGATGCGAAAAAATTCAAATGTCTATGTTGCGGCTTGAATCTCGCATTTTATATTGCGGATTGAATCTCACATGTTTTATGTTGTGTGTGTAACTGAGTTGGCTTGTCTAGTTAGACGTTAACGGATGCATATAACATATAATAATAGGTAAGTTTATATTCCCCTTACCCAGATATATTTGATTATTTTATTGTTCGGAGATGCAGGTGTTTGTGTACCTTGGTTTTCTCTATGCTAATACTTTTCCATATTTTAATTCTTTTTTTGGCAGAGATTGGCGACTCTATTAAGGCAAAATATAATTCTCTATTACTACTAGTAGTTGGACATGATTTTTATTGGTTGCGTTTTGGTAGGATCGGATCATTACTTAAACACGAGTAGTTCAACTATATGAACATCAACTATATGAACACAAATCGCGGTTAGTCTCGCGGAATTTATTACCAGATACTCTGTTTATACAGTTGTATTGGAATAATTTATTAGTATACTAATATCCACCAAAGTGGAATGTGGGCCGAACCTGGCGATAATGCAAGACCAGTACAACCCGGAGCAGTAGAAGCAAACTTCATTACCGTGCTCTGTGTTCAAAAATCCGAATGAAATATAGAGAAAACGAAGCTAAAATAGCCGAGAAGCGATAATTCCAGGATTCCTCTGGATCAGTATATTTGTTATATACCGCGTAAAAAATTAATAGCCCTTTGGCGCGAGCCACCTTGGAGGAATTGATCACACTATAGGCACAACAGCAAACGTATTCCGGATTCCTTG
The DNA here is from genome assembly GCF_009617815.1 of Ciona robusta. Taxonomy (NCBI): domain Eukaryota; kingdom Metazoa; phylum Chordata; class Ascidiacea; order Phlebobranchia; family Cionidae; genus Ciona; species Ciona robusta. The sequence goes on from NW_028323128.1 coordinate 47,870, forward strand.
TATGGAACAAAATACACATACATCTTATTTGGTATTGTGCCCATATTCTTTTCATCTTAGGCTCTATTTCAGCGTGGGTTTAAAAAGCTTTACAGGGGCATAAAATAAAGAATATTGCAACAATTTCCCTGCTGAAAATTAGAACCCTTGGTCACAAGGAGCGTAAGTTGTTTCCGCCTTTCGATGCGTAAAAATTTAAATGTCTATGTTGCGGCTTGAATCTCACATGTTTATGTTGTGTGTGTAACTGAGTTGGCTTGGGAAGCATATAACATATAATAATAGGTAAGTTTATATTCCCCTTACCCAGATAAATTTGATTATTTCATTGTTCGGAGATGCAGGTGTTTGTGTAACTTGGTTTTCTCTATGCTAATACTTTTCCATATTTTAATTCTTTTTTTTTGCAGAGATTGGCGACTCTATTTAGGCAAAATATAATTCTCTATTACTACTAGTAGTTGGACATGATTTTTATTGGTTACGTTTTGGTAGGATCGGATCATTACTTAAACACGAGTAGTTCGAACATCAACTATATGAACACAAATCGCGGTTAGTCTCGCGGAATTTATTACGAGATACTCTGTTTATACAGTTGTATTGGAATAATTTATTAGTATACTAATATCCACCAAAGTGGAATGTGGGCCGAACCTGGCGGTAATGCAAAACCAGGACAACCCGGAGCAGTAGAAGCAAGCTTCATTACCGTGCTCTGTGTTCAAAAATCCGAATGAAATATAAAGGGAAACGAATCGTTTCCGTCTCAGATTTCACCCTGAGAGGAACAGGTACTACACTTGATTACAGCTAAAATAGCTGAGAAGCGATAACTCCAGGAGTCCTCTGGATCAGTATAATTGTTATACCGCGTAAAAAATTAATAGCCCTTTGGCGCGAGCCACCTTGGAGGAATTGATCACACTATAGGCACAATAGCAAACGTATTCCGGATTCCTTGTATGGAACAAAATACACATACATCTTAGTTGGTATTGTGCCCATATTCTTTTCATCTTAGGCTCTATTTCGGCGTGGGTTTAAAAGGCTTTACAGGGGCAAAAAATAAAGAATATTGCAACAATTTCCCTGCTGAAAATTAGAACCCTTGGCCACACGGGGCGTAAGTTGTTTCCGCCTTTCGATGCGAAAAAATTCAAATGTCCATGTTGCGGCTTGAATCTCGCATGTTTATATTGCATTTTGAATCTCACATGTTTATGTTGTGTGTGTAACTGAGTTGGCTTGTCTAGTTAGACGTTAACGGATGCATATAACATATAATAATAGGTAAGTTTACATTCCCCTTACCCAGATATATTTGATTATTTCATTGTTCGGGGATGCAGGTGTTTGTGTACCTTGGTTTTCTCTATAATACTTTTCCATACTTTAATTCGTTTTTTTTGCAGAGATTGGCGACTCTATTTAGGCAAAATATAATTCTCTATTACTACTAGTAGTTGGACATGATTTTTATTGGTTACGTTTTGGTAGGATCGGATCATTACTTTAATTTACTAAACACGAGTAATACAACTATATGGACATCAAATCGCGGTTAGTCTCGCGGAATTTATTACCAAATACTCTGTTTATACAGTTGTATTGGAATAATTCATTAGTATGCATAATATCTACCAATGTGGAATGTGGGCCGAACCTGGCGATAATGCAAAACCAGGACAACCCGGAGCAGTAGAAGCAAGCTTCATTACCGTGCTCTGTGTTCAAAAATCCGAATGAAATATAGAGAAAACGAATCGTTTATATTCTGTATGAACTTGTTTTGGTTATTTTTTTTGTATTGTTTATTTAGTCTCAAAGATGCAACTTCGTTGTGGTGCTATGCCGTCACTGAATTTGCCAGTTAAGTCAATTCAGTCATCCTCAAGTGTAACATGTAGTAAAGTCCGTAGTCAGCAAAGTGAATCAAAGCGCCCACGCTTAGAAAAGGTGCGGTTTCCAACGTTTGCTTCCCTTTGCAAAGGTTTAAAAAGTTATATGCCTGGTAGCAATAAATGGGAGATACAGGAAAGAGCTGATGATCAGCAAGGCAGGAATTGTGTTACATTTATGATGTTTGATGAAGGTTCCTATATTCCGAAGTATGTAGCTATTTTTGAAGATAACTTTGAGACAACTGTGTTTTCTTATGGCTGGAGAGGGGAGTTGAAATTAGATTTTGATATGCAATATGCCACAGTTGCCTACATTCTATAGACTTCATAGAAAGACAAAAGGTCTGTCTTGGTTCACAGGAAATTGGTGTCGACCACTCAATCATTTGTAAGCCTAGGTTTGTGGATATGGACAAGAAACAGAAAGTTAAGAACACAAAGAGGTAGTAATTTAAATGTTTGAGGTCTTTTTAGTAGTTAAAATATTTTTAAGAGTGAGGGTTGCCTTATATTTGATGAAGAACTTGAAAGTAGTAGTTGCAAGCAGCTAAAGAAGTCGATAGCAAAGAAGAAGCGTGACAAAGATCGTTATGAGGCTAAAAAGGGATTGCAGCAAAGCAGGGATATTACCCAGTCGGCTTATGTCAACAGTTGCTCACAAACTTATGCTGTAACCTATTTATAGAATAAATAGTAAATTACTTTTATTAACAGAATTACGAATCTAGAAGCTCGTGTTCACGAACTTTTAAAAAATCCATCCAAGTGCATCGAATTGGATGAGGAAAATGGCAATGATCTAGAGGAGTGCGTTAATATTGGTAATGGTATAGCTAAATAGTGTTTAGGAGGATTAAATATCATGAGCCAAAGATTTGTAACTTGCAACTTTTAGTTCGTCAAAATGGCAAAATTGATCAGTTTCATGATATGTCTTGGAATGAGCAAATGAAATTAAACGAACTGGAAAAAAAGAGTTACCGATATCATCCTGAATTAGTCAGGTAATTTTACTCAGTTTATTAAAAAAATTTGTTGTGTTTTTGAGGAAATGGAAAACGTTTTTTTTATAGATATGCTTTGTTGCTTTATGGTAGAGGACCTAGAGCCTATAAGTTAATTCAGGAGTCTAACATCTTGGTTCTTCCATCACATAGAACACTGCGCAGATATAGATTCGTAGTTCTTGTTTTAGATTAGTGAAATAAGCATAATTTAAACGATCTTAATAATTTGATTGACATTAGCTAATTAGAATATGCAAATCATACAAGTTGCCCTAGTTTGTAAATGGGATTTAGTAAATACAACCATATATATTTCAGAAATAAGTTTCGCAGTTCTAGTGGCTTTGATATGCATTTGTTAAAAAAGCTTCATCTTGATGGTTCTATGGATAACCACGAACATCAGGTGATGGTGGTATTTGACGAAATAAAAATTAAAGGTATTAACTGCTAAAAATATATATTCTAATCAAACTGACTGTAATTCCATTGTTTTGAGCAGAGGAACTTGTGTATCAGGCTTCAACAGATAAGTTTTTGGGATTCATTGATGAGGCTGATACCGGTGGCATTCCCAATGTTTCAGACAGTAAAGTTTTGGCATCAAACATGCTTGGTATATACGTTAAAGGTATGAATTAACATGTAAAAACTGAGAAAAAATTTTTTTTTGCTTCAATAGTTTGATTTGTGTCCAAATCTTACTAGTAAATATTCAAAAAAAATGTATCTGTGATCATTATTACTATAATTATAAACAACACCAAACAACACATGTATGTTTATTTCTAGGTATCACTAATTCAAGCATTTCATACCTTATTGGGCACTTCGGCACAAATGCAATTAATGGTGCACAACTGGCGGCAATTGCATTAAAGGCAATGGACTCACTTTTCCAGCTGTCGAATCTTTGGTGTTTGGTTCTAATCGGTATAAATCAAAACAACATATTTATTAGTTTGTAGTATGCTGAGTCAGTCCTTTTCAACTAGTGGTAAACCTAAGTGTAAAACTCTTTGCTAAGCATACCAACACTTTTCTTTTATATATATTTTGTAATAGGTGATAGTTGCCATGTCAATAGGAGCATGTTTTCTATTGTTTGTGGAAGTGCGGTAGCTTCCTTGTCATCTTCAACAGATCACCCAATTGATCATACCAAGTAAAACTGAACTTAAACATTTTAATGTGATGTTCTAATATACTGTTTTTAAGGAAACTGTTTTCTGTGAGTGATCCGAGTCATTTAATGAAAACAACTCGAAACAACATTTACAGCAGTAGACCAATATCTGATTCCGGGGGACATATCACGCGGAGTGCTGTAACTGAAGTTTATGAGAAGTGCAATGTTGCTGGTGCTGAAGGGTTGGAAAAACTGCGCAAAATAAGCTATCGCCATACACATCTTAACACTTTTGATAAGATAAAAGTAAGTTTTGCAGCTCAAGTGCTATCACGCTCTTTTGCGAATGAATTGAAAGTTAATCACCACCTAGTAATGGCAGAAGTTTTTGAAATCATGAACAAGTTTTTTGACATATGTAACAGCTCGCTGCATCAACACACCCAAACAAGCAACCCTTCTCCCAACAAGCAGACGAAAGATTGGCATGGTTAGAAAATTATTTTCTAGAATATTTTCCTAATTGAGAAACTACTGTCAACAACAGGCGCAAGCAGAATGGTGACACTTTTAGTAATCTTGAAAAGATGAAGATGATGTTGTCAGCTGAAACTTTAAATGGTCTAAAATTTACTGCAATTTCATTGGCTCAAATAGTTCGACACATGCTTAACAATGGTGCCCCATATGTAATATTACGGAGAATCTCACAAGACGTTTTAGAAGGATTTTTTGGGCAGTTAAGGTCACAAGGGTGTTATAGAAACCCTAACTATTTTGACTTCGGTGTTCGGTGCAATGCATTAAATGTAAACAAAGTGTTAAAAAAAGATTTTAATGCTGCACTGCACAAATAATCCTTCCTGGTATAATAAAAAAAGCAGTAACCTGTTATATATAAAAGTCTGCATCTTAATCTTTGAACTAGTAACTCTACTGTTACTTTTGTCTCCTATTCAAAGAAAATTATTTTCTAGAATATTTTCTTAATTGGGAAACTACTGTCAACAACAGGCGCAAGCAGAATGGTGACACTTTTAGTAATCTTGAAAAGATGAAGATGATGTTGTCAGCTGAAACTTTAAATGGTTTAAAATTTACTGCAATTTCATTGGCTCAAATAGTTCGACACATGTTTAACAATGGTGCCCCATATGTAATATTACGAAGAATCTCACAAGACGTTTTAGAAGGTTTTTTTGGGCAGTTAGGGTCACAAGGGTGTTATAGAAACCCTAACTATTTTGACTTCGGTGTTCGGTGCAATGCATTAAATGTAAACAAAGTGTTAAAAAAAGATTTTAATGCTGCACTGCACAAATAATCCTTCCTGGTATAATAAAAAAAGCAGTAACCTGTTATATATAAAAGTCTGGATCTTAATCTTTGAATTACTAACTCTACTGTTACTTTTGTCTCCTATTCAAAAATATTTTTTTCCAGTTTTACCTATGGCTGTCTGATTTAGAAATACAAATATTGGTGAAGTAGTAAGTTTATTAAAAAACTTAGTTAATTGTGATGTAATGAAGCAAGGTTGTCTCTTAGTGAGGTCCTCTGACCCTTGCTAAAATTCATTTTTCTATTTTGAAACCTTTGACGTTGGTAAAGCTCTGTATATCGTTTGGCATAAATGTGGCCTCTGGTTCGAACATATTTTTTTTAAAGCACATGTAAGCAACAACACATCATTTGATTTAGCAGCTGTTTCACGTATTGCCGACATCCTACACTCCAGCATCTCTACACTTACACCATCCATAAAATCATTAACTATGTTGTCATCACTGAGTTCTGAACTCAACTGTTTTTGCCAAAAGTTTTTTAAATATGCCTCTAGTTCAGTGAAAAATATTGCACCTTCCTTTCTTAACATCCACAGCTAATTATCAATCTCTCATTATCACATACAAATCCTCTTTCGCACATACAAATCCTCTTTCGTTTTAAAATACAAAGTGCGTATAACCCTGCCTGCAATGTAAAATCCCACATCCTTTCCATCAACCTCTGAAACATTAGATTTCAATGTTTTAGTGTCTAGTAACTTGTTTTGCTTGACTTTCAACAAAATACCCATTAGCTAAATTAGAACGGATCGCACACTTGTATCCAATTTGCATTTAATAATATTCATGTATGATTTTGCGAATTTTTGTTTTTCGTGAATAAATAGTTTGTGAACTCCCGCTACTATTACTTGTGGAATTACCAAGTCGTCGAAGTTAAATATTGCTCGTGCATTTTCTGTTGCCTTTTCCAAACAAGCGTTAAATAAATCGCTTACGTTCTCTCCTGTAACGTCTGTTTCTTATATTACAATCTCGATTATGTTATTTATTTTCTCCATCGCACACAATATAATTAAAACGTTAAAAAATATTGGAGACAAATGGCTTAAAGAAACAAAATGCAATGAATCCGCGTCTCTGGCAACCTTGAAGCGTAAGAGCACTCAAGCGTGACGCAGTGAACGTATTATTTTCTGAGACAATGGATGTTCACAATAGGATTTTGGTGTGACCAAACATGTACATATATTAACATTGGTTTTCTCTATGCTAATAGTTGTCCATATTTTAATTCGTTTTTTTTTGCAGAAATTGGCGACTCTATTTAGGCAAAATATATTTCTCTATTACTACTAGTAGTTGGTCATGATTTTTATTGGTTACGTTTTTTTGGTTACGTTTTGGTAGCATCGGATCATTACTTTAATTTGCTAAACACGAGTAGTACAACTATATGAACACAAATCGCGGTTAGTCTCGCGGAATTTATTACCAGATACTCTTTTTATACTCTGTTGCCTTTTCCAAACAAGCGTTAAATAAATCGCTTACGTACTCTCCTGTAACGTCTGTTTCTTATATTACAATCTCGATTATGTTATTTATTTCCTCCATCGCACACAATATAATTAAAACGTTAAAAAATATTGGAGACAAATGGCTAAAAGAAACAAAATGCAATGAATCCGCGTCTCTGGCAACCTTGAAGCGTAAGAGCACTCAAGCGTGACGCAGTGAACGTATTATTTTCTGAGACAATGGGTGATCACAATAGGATTTTGGTGTGACCAAACATGTACATATATTAACATTCGTTTTCTCTATGCTAATAGTTGTCCATATTTTAATTCGTTTTTTTTTTGCAGAAATTGGCGACTCTATTTAGGCAAAATATATTTCTCTATTACTACTAGTAGTTGGTCATGATTTTTATTGGTTACGTTTTTTGGTTACGTTTTGGTAGCATCGGATCATTACTTTAATTTGCTAAACACGAGTAGTACAACTATATGAACACAAATCGCGGTTAGTCTCGCGGAATTTATTACCAGATACTCTTTTTATACAGTTGTATTGGAATAATTCATTAGTATACTAATATCCACCAAAGTGGAATGTGGGCCGAACCTGGCGATAATGCAAAACCAGGACAACCCGGAGCAATAGAAGCAAGGTTCATTACCGTGCTCTGTGTTCAAAACAGGAAACGAATCGTTTCCGTCTCAAATTTCACCCTGAGAAGAACAGGTACTACACTTGATTACAGCTAAAATAGCCGAGAAGCGATAACTCCAGCAGTCCTCTGGATCAGTATATTTGAATTCCATGCACTACACACGCACAATAAGCAAAGACGAAGAAAAGAACTCTTATCCTGTTTAGTGCAAAGACAACTCTACGTCTTCCCTGCCACGACACGTCTTCACAGCCACGACAAGAAAAAAGAGACTTGGGACTTTATTATTGGAACTACTACTAAAACTGGATTTATACTCAGTGAAAACTTGGACTTCTTGACAAAATTGGATATAAAATCTACATGAACGAAGAAAAACTGAAACTCGTCTCAAATCTGCTCTACGGCCAGGTGATTGTAGTACTTAGTTTGTTCTGTTTTTTTTGCCTAACCTTTATTTCACCTCTAAGTGTTAGAGTCCGAATTTCCGCTTAGAGACCTTTCTCTCTTACTCCATATTTTGTATATAGTCCTTGATCCCTTTTGAATTTATTTGTCACCAACCTTGTTTTGTTTTGTCTCCGCATATCTTATACCCTTTGTCCAATATTATTATACCCTATACCATTTTTGTACCCTCATACCCAATCCCAAAATTACCGTATAACTGAAAAAATGACAAACTCGAAGGTTATAGAACTGGATATGGAAATCAAAAGATCAGTCGTTGTACAACTCAAAGGTAATGTGGAACATATCAACGTATCTACATTCATGGAATTATTTGGAAGAAATGGACCACTTGAGGCGCTGGTTGGTGACGTCGATGGAATCATCACAGAGTTTTTCAAGGAGTTGGCATTTTTACTTACACTGAAACACCGGAGCGAAAAAATTGAAACTATCATTAACCACTTCAAAAATCCAGAAGTCCACTTCACTACACAAAACGGTAATCGGATGCTAGTCACCGCCAGACTACCAGCATCACCACAAGAAATTATAACTTTGCACTCAATACCGTGCTACATAGATGATGCAAATATTAAGGCACTTTTGGAAAAAACAAATGGAGGAAAATCGCCTCAACGGACTTTGGGACACATAGAAATTTTAAATCAATTAAAAACGGTTGGTTAAATATAAACTTTGATAAGATAAATATTAATAACATACCCAAAACAGCTAAGATCTGTGGGAAATGGGTAACGATTACAAAGCCGGGGGGATCCCATCTACCCCTATGCAGATTCTGCAAGGAAAGGGGCCATGTACAAACCAAATGCCCCAAAAAAGGCTTTTGTATTTACTGCAAAACAGATGACCACATTCTTAGAAACTGCAGATCCAAACCAACCGGCATCACCTCAACACCATTGAAACGAGTTGAAAAAAGAAACAGTCCAGTACCACCACTAATCCAAAACCTATAACAAGCACATTCGCAAGTGAACAAGAAAATCAACAACTAAATGATTCCGAAATGAAACATGAAAGTAACATCAACCAAAACAAATACAACACAAATCTCCCCAGCAAATCAATCAAAAATTCAGAAAACAGCAGCAACAACGACACCCTACAAAGTACCTCCGCAGAGACGCCCATCAGAAATGCATTAGACTAATCCCCCAAAACCACTTCACCTGACCCAACAGGTTAATGCTTTAACGCTCAGGCTGCAAGCTTTCCGAAAATCCCCTTAGTATGACGTAGCTAGATATTTCTATGAGGTCGTCGAGCGTGTCGATGTTATTGCGCAATGTTATTTAACTGTTTAGTGTTATTTCAAAGTTTGAGGTAGGCCTGGAGCATATTTGTTGTTTCGTGTTATTTAACTGTTTAATGTTATTTTAAAGTTGAAAGTAGGCCTGGAGCATGTTTCTTGTTATTTAATTGTTTAATGTTATTTAAAAGTTTGAGGTAGACCTAGAGCATATTTGTTGTTTCGTGTTATTTAATTGTTTAGTGTTATTTTAAAGTTGGAGGTAGGTCTGGAGCATATTTTTTGTTTCGTGTTATTAAATTGTTTAGTGTTATTTTAAAGTTGGAGGTAAGCCTGGAGACGGGAGTATATTTGTTGTTTAGTGTTATTAAATTGTTTAGTGGTATTTTCATAGGCGTAAAACTTTCAATATGTCAGGGGCGGTAAAAGTTAATGAAACTTCGCCTGCGTGTTATTTACGTCTGTGCGTCGTTGCGTCTATTCGTGGTCTCGTCTGTGCGTAATCTCGTTTAATTTTGCTACAACTCGTTGTAATGTTAAGGCTGGTGACTTGATTCATCTAGTTCGGATACATTCTTTATAATTTTAAATTAATTTAATACCAACAAATTCCTAAAAATACAAACATATATAGGCCAGCAGTACCACATCACTTCGCCACACAGTGAGGCAATAATGGGATAAATACATCAAGTGATCTTATTTTGTATTTTGTAAAATAGAACGAAAGAACACGGCGGGCGTTAGTAAATAGATCAAACGAAAATAACAAGTTAAACTGAGAGCACTGAAAAAAAAACAATCGTAAACGAAACTTTAAACGGTGTTAATTCAATATCCATTCGGCATAGAGGAAGAAAGAGCGAAAGTGTTTTTCCTGATAGAAGTTCTTCGTATCCACTCATCAACGAGGGCCTTAATATCGATGGATGACACATCTGAATCATGTGCATAACTTGAGCAAACATGATTAAGTCTCTGTTGACTCATCGTGGATCGCAAGTAGGTTTTGATTCGTCTTAAGGCACTGAACATTCTTTCAGCTTCACAGCTGGAACATGGCAATGACAGAAAGATTCTCAGCAAAACGTTAATGTTTGGCAACAATAATTCAATTGTTTGGTCTTGAAAAACAGCCGCTAGATCGCTAGTGAATTTACATTGCAATTTCTTCCCTACTAGAAATTTATGCAGTGTACCCATTTCAACTCGAATATTTTGTGCATGTATTTGGTCTCCGTATACAGCTGCAATGTCCTCAATCAGATCACTGGAAGAACGCGGCTTTAATAGTATACTTTCGATCTTGGAAATGAAAGACAAGTCAGATTGCGAGTACCGCACAGTAATAGCGTTGGATGCAGTTTCAAAAAAACTGATGTACTTTTGCTTAAACAAAGTTTCTATGTCGTTGCCATCATGTAGTTCCCGACTTCGTCTCCCTAGTCTCGGACGAGAGGGCAAGCCGAGACCAATTTTTAGGCCGTATGAGCTGCAAGCGTTGAAGAACTCCATAGCACATGCTTCATTGTGACCAGAGAGCGAAATCAACAGATTATTTATTAAGTTTCTGCAGCGTTCTACAGTTTGTTCAGAACTTTGGACTTTAACATGAACAGGGTGAATAATTTGCATCAATGCATGTAGCAAACGGAGATTGAAATAAACAGTAAATGATTCTATGGATTTTAAATGAGACATTGCTGCATTACGTATAGTTGTTCCTTCTTGCTTGACCGAGTTTAACCAATCCAAAATATTTTCATAGTTGATAGTTCCCTAGAAAAGCATCCAAAGCGGGATATCTTATCACCCATCGGGTAGGACACATTGGCCTTAAACTTCTTCCAACGTTATCTCGATCTTCACTCTAACAAAAATTATTAAACATAGCGAGACGATGTGGGGACGACTTGATAAAATTCGTAACATTGGTCAGCACAGATATTGCGGTGTCTGCCTCATTTGTACTCTTGAAAACATCCTGAACAATTAAATTAACTTTATGCCTAACACAATAAACATACGTCATTTTGGGAAATTTATCTTTAAATCGTCTTTGTACGCCGCTAATGTTTCCGCTCATGTTTGCTGGGCCATCGTATGACTGCCCTACACAATTTTCCAGAGGAATACCAACAGAAGATAATGCATCCATGAGTAGTTTCACTAATGTAGCAGAGTCGGTGTTGTCTGTCTCCACCATACCCAGGAAGCTTTCCTTTATGCACATATGTTTGTAAACAAATCGAATACAAATACAAACTTGTTCCTTCCTGCTTATATCTTGGGTCTCGTCAGCAATTAAAGAGAAATACTTTGCTTCATTTATTTCTTTTGCCAAATTTCTTGTAATTTACAATCCTGCCATTTTTATTATTTCATTTTAAACTACAAGGCTGAGCCATTTCTGTTTTTCACCGCGGGAAATCCACGCATCCACATCTGCATTAAAGTGACCAAGTAGAATCATGGTTTGTACAATGTTAGACTTCTCTGGTGTATGACCGCGTTTTGACAAACCTTGGCGACAAAGATAAAGCAAGCTAGCATCTAGGCCATCTCGATTTTTTTGTAAACCTATGAGTGTCTGTTTTGACACGAGCAAAGTTGTGCGATCTTCTTGGGTCTCTGTAAAAACAGCTTGCTGACACTCAAGATGAAGTGCGCTGGCAGAATGCTTTTTAAAGCAACTTCCCGCTCTTCTCCAGTCGGAAAATCCAGTCGTCCACACATCGTATCTCGTAGTTATTGCACGAAGAGATTTTGTACAGATTAGCTTACACGTCACGGCCCTAGAACAATGAATGAATGAATGAATGAAATTTATTTCGTCTCTTCGGTCACGATAGCGAAGAACAAGACAGTTGACAAAAGCGAAAAGACAGGTAGTAACGGTAAAACAACAGTTGTTAAAACACGCTTATTGATAAAAAAGAAAGAAATATTGTTTTGGATAAAAGGCGTGACCGTTACACCCTACAGACGATACAATGTGAAAATTAAATAAATAACATTTAATTAAACATATTAAAGTTCTAATTTGAAGAAAAGTGTGCGTAAGGACACAACCCGTACAATGGGGGGAGTCGGCCTTAAAGAAGATTGATTTAAAGATTGGAGCATGATGAAAAAACAAAACCCCCAAAAAGAAATTCCACCAAAGTTTACAATAAACAGTTTCGAGTGCACACTTATGTAGGATTTAGAATCAAGTGCATTACATTAATACACATAAATATTTGCACGTTGCCGAATTCTCAACATTATTGTATAAAAGCCACTTAAATTCTTCTAACCAATAGTGTTTAAATGATCGTCCATCACATCGTGCGGGTGCAGACGGTGTTGGTTCCAAATTTTCGTCTACAACTGAGACATTCGTTACCGGTGTCGCAGAGGTGGTGGGCTGATCCGTTGAAGATAATTCTGCGTTTACTATTGAAGTATTACCCCCCGCGTTAAAATAGCAAGAAATCGAGGGCTGCAGCTTCCTTTTTGACATACCTTTAGTTTTTCTTTCAAAATTGCATTTTCACTTGATCTTAACGTAATAACTGTGACTGTGTAGGCTACATTACTTGAAGTTAAGATTTTCTTGTTTATGATTAGTTAATATTGTTATTCACGTTTGTTGCGTCACATGCTCAATTGTTTATTGTAAACGTAATAATCGCTATGTAACCGTGTAAACCAGGAGCGGGAAACTGTTCTAGTCGGTGGGCCTGATATGGGAAAATGAAATACCTGGCAGGCAGGATTCCTATATCGAACCTAAATATGTTCCAGAAGTAGCACTGCTGTATATATTTACGATGTTTTCCTCAGCCAAGCAGCATGTTTATTACGAAATAGTAAGGATTCACACTTGGATTCATTGCACCATAATAGCGATTGTTTGACTTGGCAATTATTTACGACATAATAGCAATTCACACCTTGAATATTTGCGTCATATAACGGCTGTCCCTTGGTTATTTAGCCTGCAGGTGCGTAAAAACAAGTTGAATATTTGCCTTTAAACGTATGCGCATTCAAGCATGGATAGTTTGCCAAAAATTATTTCGTAGGCACGTAAAGCAACGCCTCGATTTTAAAAAAAACTCACTGACAGCAAGGGAGAATGGCTAACTCATCGGAACAATATAATTTATTCAACACATTTCTTTAATTTTATTACATTTGAAAGTTTGAAATATTTTACAGAAGTTTCAATCAGTTGCAACACACATCTAACTTAAAATGCGTTAATTGCCGACTGCACTTCCAATGTCTCGCAATCTTTATCGCGTCCGCCGATCAAACAGTATTGCCGCCACGCGTTTCTGACGTCACAAGGACGACCTGTGTTCAGCTTTTATGAACAAGAAATATAAAACGTTTCGCAAAGTTTGCGCAATTAAGATTATTGCTAAATAACAAATATCTGCCGAACATATTAACAACCTTGAAACCTAAATAAAGGTCATTATAGCTGGCTCATATATACAGCGTCTTTCGACAGAATGTTGTAGTTAGTAGGAATATTCATTTTCGGTAGGGGGTACTGTAAATTTAGTTGCCTATGGGCCTCTGGCCACATTATCATGTAAGACCTGAAACTGTCTACGGGCCGCTTAAAATCCTTTCGCTGGCCGGGCCATACGTTGTCCGTCACTGGTGTAAACGTAACGAAAGCTACGAAAAATGCGTAGGCTGCGGAACTGCGTTTTCTATCCGAAAATCATGTATAATTTAATGTAAAAAAATCATGTATAAATGATTTTTACCCCGACGTTTTTTTTGTATAAAATCATGTACAAATATGTTGAATAAACTTCGCGAAAAGTATAAATTACGTTATTTTATGTCGGTTTAGCAGGGTATGCAGACATACCCTCAAAAACGTCAGGGTATGCAGGCATCAGTGTTCCCTCTAAGCTGCGCAATTGCGCGGCCGAGCAGTGCATGAACTTTTGCCGCGCAGTTAATTATGTCTCGCGTACACTGGTTATTTCGTGGATATTAAATTTTATATTTTGACATTGCTGAGTCGGTAAAATACAGTTTGGTACTAGAACTAGATGATATTGTGTTTCTAGTCCCCGTTCATGTCTATTTATTTCGTCCATTGTCACGCGACCGTCCATGCATGGCAGACTATGGAACAGGGCGATTGTTACGTCACTCAGCTGCCTCGTGTCTCCATTTCGTTGTGTGTATATGTATTCGTTCTGTTCACCTATTTTGTTTATGTTTATCTTTAATTGTTTACGCTTTTAAGACTCAGTAAACAATCGTTAGCGGTTAATTCGAAATAGGGTTTCCTTATCGTCTAGGTACAAGTGCATGATTGCGCAATGAGAAAAGCGGAGAGAAGAAAATGCTGCGTAGAAAAGAGAAGGGGCAAGGAGTAGACAGTAGACCCGAGAAGCAGCCACGATAATAAAGAAACAAAGATGAGGGAGTTTAGTGTGTGATTAATGCTGCTCGCTTAAATTCGCGCATTTTATTGTTTTGCTGTGGGGAAACTTTACCAGCTGGTAGTGAACTTAGACGAGAGTTGTGCTAAGTAAACAAACCGTAGTAAGTTTGCATTACACAACAGTAAGAGGCATTATAGCAAAGATAGTGTGTACATAGTTATTTTAGTAATATAGTAACAAATTATTTTTTATTGTCAATAAAATGAGAATATAATGTGTTTAATGTTTGTGCAGACAAAATATTAATTTATAAGGCAAAAATGTCCCGAAAAACTAAACGAGCTGCAGAAACTGAGAGTAATCCTCCCAATAAAAAGAGTTGCCAGGCATTTAAACCAGAATGGCTTCAAGCATCTGTAGAAATTGAAAAAGGAAAGGGTACACAGTTCATGTAAAACTTGAGGAAATATTTGAATATAAGAAGCAGGGAGGTCTGAAATGTAAAATTTGTGCTGAGGCAAAAATTATTGGTGAATTTTCAAAAGGAAAAACCTGGATAGATGGGAAGCTGGATTATTTAAAAAGACATGTTTGTAGTAAATTACATAAACAGGCAACAAGTATTCTTCAAACCAGAAAAGCATGTCAATCTTCAGGCAATGTTTGCCAGCTGCTTTTGGAAAGTGCTGCTGATAAGGAGGAGAGGCAGAATATCAAAGTAAAACTGATTTCAAAACCAGATAAAGTTAAGGTTTTAATAGACAATGTATTACATGCTGTTAACATGAACACTTCCATGAATGCTGTACAGAAAATTAATGATCACATGGCAAAGTATGTTAATATCCCGGAAAGTTGGAGGAGTAAAAACTATGCATTTGAGTTTTTACAAAACATAAATGCAGTTGTACAATCGGAAATACTGACAGAAATAAGGGAATCAAAATACCACACCCTGGTAGTAGATGAAAGCACTGATATATCAGTAAGCAAAATGTTGATTTTATATTTTAAATACAGAAAAACAACATCTGATGTTCATCAAACCATGTTTGGTGGTATTCTAAACTTAATTTCATGTACTGCCTGTGCAATTGTGACTGCAATAAAAGAATTTTATTCCTTCCACAAGCTAGACTTAATGAGAATGGTGATGTTTACTTCAGATGGAGCTTCAGTTATGTTAGGAAGATGTAATGGTGTTGCAGCGCAATTAAAACAGAATATCCCTCATCTAACTGAACAACACTGTGTTGCACACAGAGAAGATTTAGGGATAGGTGACGCTTGGAAAAGAGTTCCTGTTGTCAAAGAAATTGAAACATTACTACGTACAGTTTACACAGTATTTTGCCGGTCCTCCACAAAAAAAGCACAATTTCGAGAAATGGCCAATGTGACAGAGCATAAAGCTGTTTCATTTAAACCTCTGAATAAAGTAAGGTGGCGTTCAGGATATTTTGCTGTCAAAGCCTTAATGCAGAATTATGAGGCACTTATATTTTACTTTGAAAATGAAGTTTCTGAGAATAATGATCCTATTTCAAAGTACTGCTTAAAAAGGCTAACAGACAAGACAAACAGGGTAAATGTGGCTGTTCTTCATGATGTGTTGTATGACTTATCAGAGTTAACCAAAAGTTTTCAAAAAACAACTTAAACCACCCTCGAAGCTGTAGATTTGGCCAGAGCAAAAATAGAAAAACTGAAAAACCAGTACTTAGGTGAAGAAATATATTGGGGCAGAAAGGTTCAGGATTTGATTTCAGAACTGTTTGGAAAGGATGAAAAGTTTAACAGCCAGTCAATTATTCAATTCATTACACTGTTGTGTGAGCACTTGTGCAAAAGATTTCCAAAACAAGAAATAAAAGAGTGGGCAGTGTTTGATTTTAATACAGTCACGTCAAAAAATACACAGTTTAGCTTTGGCAGAGATCTGCTTAATAAATTAATTTAGAGATATGGAAATGCCATCAGTTACAGCAGCTTGATCAAAAGTCCAAATTTAATGGAAGATATGGATAGGTCTACTATCCTGGAACAGTTTCAGAATTTTAAGTGCATAATTATGGAAAAGAAGGACTCCAAAGTAATAAATTGCTTTCAGGACATGGTTTCTTTCGGTTTGCAAAGTAGTGATAAATTTGGTACAATATCTAACTTACTTGATATTTGCGGGACATTTCAGGCATCAAGTGCTGACTGTGAAAGGGGGTTTAGTCTTATGAACAGTATCAAAATAAAATCAAGGAACAGATTGCAAGAAACTCATTTAGATATGCTGATGGAATAAAATTTTTCCTATTGGATGGAAGAAGTGTGGATTTAAATGCTGTTCACAAAGAGTGGAAAAATTTCAAAGACAGAAGGGAGAAAGTTGTTTGATTGCGAAATGTTTTTTTTCTACTTTTTTGTAAATAATTGTTAGTTTTTGCAAAGTTGGCGATAATAAACTATTAAAGCTTCCTTTCCTATAATTGTTTTGTTTTCTTACCAAACAATGCTAGCTGGTTGCAATAGGTTAATCCAATGTGTCGATTAAAAAGTCGATAGCCGACAAACGACAACCACCATGATATATGGATATTTTATCTACTAGTTTTTAGTTGACCATTTTTGATCCTGCCCAGAAAAAAAATTAGTTGCCCATAAGTGAAAATAATTAGAGGGAACATTGGCAGACATACCTTGCATACCCGTGTTTTACGCCAGTGGGTATTTTAAAGTTGGAGGTAGGCCTTGAGCATATTTTTTGTTTCGTGTTATTAAATTGTTTAGTGTTATTTTAAAGTTTAAGGTAGGCCTAGAGCATATTTGTTGTTTAGTGTTATTAAATTGTTTAGTGGTATTTTAAAGTTGGAGGTGGGCCTGGATCATATTTGTTTTTTCGTGTTATTTAATTGTTTAGTGTTATTTTAAAGTTTAAGGTAGGCCTTGAGCATATTTCTTGTTTATATAAGGATTTAATGTTTTGTATGCAATATTTCCAATCTAGAACACAAGTTATGTTTTGAATGTAATGTTCTCATCCTAATGGTAAGTAAGTGAACTTGTCCTTGTATTGAGTAAAATCAGATGGTAAATGTAAATGGCAAATGCAAAACCACAGCTCGGAAGTGGTTTCATGCAATAGGCACTGGCGTAAAGTTACAGGGTTGCCTGGCAACCCTTTGATTTTCTCCAGACTAATAATGCGTAAGGTATTACGTTCGGGTCCCTTTAAAATGTGCGGGTTTCGCGTGGTTGCGGATATTTTCTTAAATATAAGTCAAAATCAAAAAGGGTTGCATTTATATTACTCGTCTCATTAATACCTTTCTAACGGTGCCTCAAAATTAATTCTACCACCAATATTTACGAAGTTATGACCAAAAATATGATTTCTATTCCTCGTGTTTGCGAATATTTTTTAAAATATAGGACAAAACTAAAAAGGGTTGCATTTATATTATTCGTCTCATTAATACCTTTCTAACGGTGCCTCAAAATTAATTCTACCTCCAATATTTACGAAGTTATGACCAAAAATGTGATTCCTATTTCGCGTGGTTGCAGATATTTTCCTAAATATAGGTCAAAATTAAAAAGGGTTGCATTTATATTATACGTCTTATTAATACCATTCTAACGGTGTCTAAAAATTAATTCTACCTCCAATATTTACGAAGTTATGACCAAAAATGGGATTTCTATTCCGCGTGGTTGCGGATATTTTTTTAAATATAGGTCAAAATTAAAAAGGGTTGCATTTATATTATACGTCTCAATTAGCCCGTTCACATGGCCAAACGAAAAAGAGACCTTTTGTAAAAAGGCTGGGCCAAAAAAAGAGGCATTATTTGGCCAAAATTGACGTGCGTTTACATGGCCATTTAGCACCGTTTTTTTTATTTAGTTCGCATGTGGGACTTCCCCGTGAACGTAACTTTTTGCTTTAGTATGATATTGGAATCAAGTTTGAGCAATATGGTTAGTAATTTTTCTGTTGCAATTTATCGAAGAACCATGTTAAAGTTAGTATGGCAAAGAAGAAAAATGATACTAGGTTGGAAACAAAGAGCTAGGAGACGGAAATTTTGTATTTTTTTAATTAAAACTACTTTTGTTTTGCTTAAGAAAGCACGACGTTTTTGGATGCTGCAAAGGTGAGTTTATTTATACCTAAGTTTGTGTTTACAGTTCTGACATTAAGCATTTTAAGGTCATCGCGGTGGTGGGAGTTCGTTAGCAATAACTACACTGATGAGTTCTGGTTGAAGGATTTTAGATTATCAAAAAACACCTTCAATCAAATTGTTGACATGGTGAGAACTGAATTAAGACCAGGTAAAGTACAAATTGGTCTATACATATATATATATATAAATATATGTATACACATTAAATTCTATGTTATTTAATCCACAAGTAATGCATACTTAAACTTCTTAGATGAAAGGTCTGTTCGACAACCAATTCCTGTGAAAAAAGTAGTTGCTATAGCATTGTTTCAACTTGGGTCTTCTGGTGAATACAGAACAACCGGAATTGTTTTTGGAGTTTCTAAAGCTTCAGTTCACAAGTGTTTGCATAGGTATGATGCTTGTATAAACTTCTTTATCCTGTACTAATTGATGTGATATTGATTGAAGGTTTTGCAAAGCAATAGGCAAGCTTGTTTCACATTTTATAAAGCTTCCATCCAATGAAGAAGCTATACAAATGGCCCGAGAAAACCAGAGATTGAATAAATTTCCTCAGTTGTGGGGTTCGGTTGATGGGTGCCATATTGCGGTTGCTCCACCGAGTCATGGTTATGCTGACTACATAAATCGCAAAATGTTTCCTTCTATAGTTCTCCAAGCTGTGGTTGACGGACAGTACAGGTGATTATTTAAAATATTTTAATGAAGAAAAAAAAGTATGTTACCAGATTATGTAAACAGATTTCTAAACATTAATGCGTGTATGCCGGGATCGAGTCATGATGCTGCAGTATTAAAGCAATCGAGCATATACAGAATGGCACAATCTGTATTGCCTGTAGTAAGTATAAATTGTTTGCAGAATGTTATGGAAGTTCACATTTATTTCAAGTGTAATTGCAGGGATCCATATTTATAAATGATGTAGAGATTCCATTAATGATTGCTGGGGATGCAGCATATCCACTTCTTCCTTGGCTAATGAAACCATATGTGGGAACCAACTTGACAGATCAACAAGTGTCATTCAACTGTTACCACAGCAGTTCCAGGATTGTGGTTGAAAATGCCTTTGGAAGATTGAAGGCAAGGTGGAGAATCTTGCAAAAACCTATTCCTGTTGCTGCTGCTCCTATGGTACTTACTGCTTGCTGTATTCTCCACAATATATGTGAAAACCAGCAAATGCCAGACCCACCAGAATTTAATGTAGTGCAAGAAAATGCTGTACCCAATGCTACAATAAGCCGAAATGAGCGAAGCTTGGTTCGCGACACAATTTGTAAATTTCTATCTGACAATTACCCATTGAGAACAAGTTCTCGTTTTTGAATTTTATTGAAAAGGACAATTTTGTGAAAAAACAGTACGATGAACTTAAAATGTAAAAACTGAGGTAACAAATGAAAAGAAATGTACTTGAAAAAACAGTGCGAAACATGTAAATGCAGCGAAAGAAAGTGAAAACTGTAAAAATGTATCTACATTAGAATGAGCTTATTCATTCGGAGTCATTTTTTCTTTGCAGTAATGCCTCAATCAGTTTGTTATTTTGATCTTCCATTGCTTTTATTATTTTGTCATTTTCTTTTTCCATCAATTTTCTGTCCTTGTCACCTTCATCTTCCATTGATTTTAATATTTTGCCCCACCTTGTATCTTCTTCATGTGCTGAAATTACAAACAAAATTGTTAATAAAGAAAGCTCAGTATAAGCAAATTGTCTGTCCCTGCATAATAAATATTTCTGATCTGATTATATACTGCTTATTATCTATTTAGCAGAACTGTCCTACCTCTTTTCTTATGTCTCCTCTGAGATCTTCCAGATTCTCCTGAAAGAAATCTTTGTTTAGTGGGCCTTTTTACACCAATGATATTTAAAGAATGGTTACTGAACCTGATATAAGTAAATCTTCCTGTGCTTCGGTTTCAATACTGCTATCATGTGTACCTGCCTGGGAAGCTGAACCAGGCTCCTGCTGTACTTCTGCCTCATTGGACGGACCAGCCTCTTGTTGTTCTTCTGCTGAATAGATTATGTTTTGAAATGAAACTTCCCTGACGGTTGTTACGAGTTCTGTAAGATGCCATTTGGGATGAAGAACTCTAGTGCTACGTTCGTTCGGGGAATGCGAAAACTACTGGAAGGTATGGCCAACGTCGAACATTACATTGATGACGTCATTGTACATACGCGAACATGGAATGAGCAGGTTGACACCCTCGAAGAACTATTCAAGCGACTGGCCAAAGATAATATCACTGCCCGCCCAACGAAAGGTCGACTGGGTGCCGGAGAGGTCGATTTCTTAGGGCATCATGTTGGTAACAACATCATTTGATTACACGGTGATAATGTACGTAAGATACGCGAGGCACCAAGGCCGAAAAATAAAACAGAAGTGCGGTCGTTTTGGGGGCTAACTGGATACTATCGGGAATATATACCAAATTACGCTGCAGTAGCCGTGCCCCTCACCGACCTCACGAAGAAAGGGCATCCAGATATTGTTGCATGGGGTAACGCACAAGAAAAGGCATTTAACACCCTTAAATCAAAACTATCAAGTAAACCAATCCTGCACCTCCCTGACCCCTCCTTAGGATTTATACTACGGACGGATGCGTCTAGAGATGGAATCGGTGCAGTACTACTACAAGTTCATGGAGGAGTTACGCAAGTAAAAAAACTCTCAGACGCTGAGCGACGATATTCCACAATTGAAAGAGAATGCCTCGCAGTCGTTTGGGGCGTAAAGAAATTTATGATGTATACCTGTACGGCACAAAACTTGTCATTCAGACCGATCATCAACCGTTGTCCTTCCTACAAAAAACTAAATTTGACAATGACCGAATTATGAGGTGGCCGACGTACTTGCAAAATTTCGATATTCGAGGCAAGTATAAAAAGGAAGTGATAACGTTGGGGCTGACTACGTGACGAAAGTCGTCTTTTTGATGTCGTCTTCAGCTACTTTGACCTGCCAGAGCCTTTGATCAGATCAATTGTCGAAAAATATTGATCGTCGCAGAGCCTGTTGAAGACTTCCTTTGCAGTAGTCAGGGTCAAACACGGTTAAATTGTTCAGTTTGCGATAATCAATACAGATTCGGTTCGTTCCATCTTTCTTACGAATCATAACGACTGGCGACGCATATGGTGAAGACGATGGATGTATAATACCTGTATCCAGCATTTCTTGTATATCTTCACGCAATGACTTATGAAAAGGAACTGCGTATGGCTTCGACCGTACTGGCTTATCACTAGTTAGACTGATTACATGCTCCACCAGCTTCATCGTCCCAGATTTCTCGGAGAACACTTCTGAACACTTCTTCACAATCCGCATTTTCACATCGCCCAATTTCACATCGTCTGTCGTTTCATAGTGAACACCCAAGTCTAATTCCAGCAGTTGGTCATCGTTTATAGAATTCTGCGTCTCACAGTATAAGGCGCGGACCACTTCACCGTGAGTGAGACTTGGGTCTTCGTTATCTTCCGGGTTTCGCGTGATATACTTTTTGAGTAAGTTAATATGATAAAGTTTTACCTTGCCATTAACATCAACCCGATAATCATTCATGCCGACCTTTCCTTCGACTTTATAAGGTCCCTTCTATTGCATCATTACTGTCCGTTGGCAGAAGGACCAGAACCTGATCTTCCTCCGACAGCTGACGCTGTTTTGTTTTTCGGTCACGGAGAACACTTCTGAATGCTTCTTCACAATCCGCATTTTCACATCGCCCAATTTCACATCGTCTGTCGTTTCATAGTGAACACCCAAGTCTAATTCCAGCAGTTGGTCATCGTTTATAGAATTCTGCGTCTCACAGTATAAGGCGCGGACCACTTCACCGTGAGTGAGACTTGGGTCTTCGTTATCTTCCGGGTTTCGTGTGATATACTTTTTGAGTAAGTTAATATGATAAAGTTTTACCTTGCCATTAACATCAACCCGATAATCATTCATGCCGACCTTTCCTTCGACTTTATAAGGTCCCTTCTATTGCATCATTACTGTCCGTTGGCAGAAGGACCAGAACCTGATCTTCCTCCGACAGCTGACGCTGTTTTGTTTTTCGGTCAAAGTTCTTCTTGTACCGGTTTTGTACTTCTGCACTCGCTGCCTTGGCTACTTGCATCGTCATTTCTAATCTTTCACGTAGTTCAAAAACATACTGATAGCTGCACATTGTTTCTTTGTCGGTCGCCTCGTTAGTTACCATGTCTTTTAAAATATGAAGTGGCCCCCGCCGCCCATACAACAGTTCAAAAGGCGCAAACCCGGTTGATACCTGGGGTACTTCACGATAGGCAAAAAGCAGTGGATTGATATAGTGATGCCACTGTTGAGGTTGCTCAGTGCACAACCGTTTCAACATTGTCTTCAGGGTTCCGTTGAACCTTTC
The DNA here is from genome assembly GCF_009617815.1 of Ciona robusta. Lineage (NCBI taxonomy): Eukaryota > Metazoa > Chordata > Ascidiacea > Phlebobranchia > Cionidae > Ciona > Ciona robusta. The sequence goes on from NW_028323128.1 coordinate 71,121, forward strand.
GACAAGCCCGTTGCACTGCGGAGAATAAGGTGTAGTCCTTAGATGTCGAATTTTTAATAGTCTCTCCACATCTTTCATACATCCGGACATAAATTGAGTCCCCTGATCTGACAAAATTTCATTAGGCACGCCAACCCGGCTGAAAATATCCACCAGTGCTTCAGCTACATCCTCGGTTGTTATGTTTTTAAAGGGACTGCTTCGGGGTATCTTGTTGCATAATCCACCTTGGTGAGCAAGTATCGATGTCCCTTTTCGGTTGGAGGTTGAATCAGCTACATCCTCGGTTGTTATGTTTTTAAAGGGACTGCTTCGGGGTATCTTGTTGCATAATCCACCATGGTGAGCAAGTATCGATGTCCCTTTTCGGTTGGAGGTTGAATCGGACCAACAAGATCTACCGCTACCCTTTCGAACGGAACATCAATCAGAGGCATTTCCTGTAGCGGTACTTTTGCAACTTTGCCTTTGCCGATTGTTTTCTGGCAAACATCGCACGACTTGCAAAAACGTGCCACGTCGCTTCTTATACCTGGCCAGTCGGAGTTGATAAGAATGCGGTCCAGAGTTTCTTTACTTCCATATGTCCCCCCATTATAGAGTCGTGGGCAATTTCGATTATTTTGACTCTTAGGTTGTTTGGAACCAGTAGTTGTTCTATCGGCCTCCCATTGTTTACATTCGGATTCCAAAATTGCCTATAAAGAAGATCCCTTTTCTTGATAAACTTTACGTGTCCATTATTTCCAGGTCGGTTACACAAAGCTCCTCGACAGTTCCACAATAATAAGGTTAGTCAATTTCTATAACGGCCACTGCTGGTGCGGGTTCAGCATTCCCTTTGAAGCCCTGGACATACTGATACTCTCCTGTGAGCCGCTCGTGGGGGACCAAGAATTTTTGAATTAGTATAGCTGTACACCCTGTGTCCCGTAATGTTTCCACGGTTCTTCCATTCACCCGTCCGAGAACAGATTTTAAACCTCGATTACGAACATGCGCTCGCAGTACGTTTTGTGTTCGATGGGATGGATTGCCTGCTAGCCTCCCGAAGGGCTGGGTAGTACACTCTCTGGTAAAGTGCTCGTTCATCCCGCAGTTGAAACACCGACGTCCACCCATATCAGGGCGGTGAGCGCGCTGGTTAATATCCCGAGGCCCTGTTCTCTCATGGTTGGCATAATAAGCCGCCGCTCGCGGTCGCTTGGTTCCTGAGGCGAACCCGTTTATCATCTTATCCAGAGGACTGAGAAATTTATCAGCCCGTTCAGCAAATACTGACATATCTGTGGAGGAGTGCTGTCTCATATATAATGATGGATCGCGATAGCTCTCCTTATGAAATTTCTCGCGAAGGAACAGCTCCTTGAGTCCCTTGTATGTCTTCTCCAGCACTCCAGCCATCTCTACCCAATTGTCCAGTAATTTGCAAATCTAATAAAGTATTGCGCCACCGTCTCGCCTGGTTGCTGAGTTTCGTTATTAAACTTGTTTCTGTATACCTATCCTCGCGCAGTCCGTATCGCTCTCGAAGGGCACGCTTCAAAACTTCGTAAATCTTCCCTTCTTCAGCCGACAGCCTCGAAAATACTCCCAACGCCTTTCCGGTTAATAGGGCGCTCAGTCATGTTGCCCATTGGTTCTTTCCCAGCCACTATTCATAGACTTTGATGAAGAGTTTATGTGAGTTTTTCTTTATGTGAGTATTTCAACTCACAAAATAGAATCAATCTGTCAATCTTATGCGAAACCATTGATTCCAACTCTAAAAGAAAGTAACATTTTCAAAGTAAGACTGTGATAAACACTTACAAATTTAAAAATACAACAAACGTACTTAAATACATTTTCACACCTCTGCTGCTGCTTCTATGATAAACGGCGAAAGAACTTTTATTTCTAGAACTTTCCCGGAGGTGTATGCCGGATGTCTCGGTCACAACGTACAGACTTTGTTGGGTCAAAGATTTAACTGTTACAACACGGGTAAAAAATTACAATTGTAATAAAGGCATTTGCATTCAACCGCGTCAAAGTTCACCAGACGAAGATTTGGGGAATTTTGCCTATTATCAGAAAAATAAAACCGATCTTAAAACTTAAGTATACTTGTGATGAAGAAAGTGGAATTATAGCAGCATATCAAAAGTTGTTCAAATCATGCTGTGGCAATATTACTAGTATAAATATTTAAAACTGGTGTGTTCAATATGTTATAACAGTTTAAAAATTAAACCTCGAAGAAACTGCAAGCAAATGTTAAAACAAAAGTGACGAATGTTTTAAATAGAATATAATAACTTTTCATGCAATGTAAATGTTTTTTTTTGTTTTTATTTCTATTTTTCGATGTTCTATCTGTTTAGTTTTCCTAGTCGTGGTACCGGAAATTATTCTCAGTCGTGGTAATAGAAATTTTATCACAGTCGTGGTACCGGTAATTTTATCCCGATCGTGGTACTAGAAATTTTGTTTTTATTTCTATTTTTCGATGTTCTATCTGTTTAGTTTTCCTAGTCGTGGTACCGGAAATTATTTCTCAGTCGTGGTAATAGAAATTTTATCACAGTCGTGGTACCGGTAATTTCATCCCGATCGTGGTACTAGAAATTTTATCACTGTCGTGGTACCGGAAAATTTATCCCAGCTGTGATACCGGAAATTTTATCTCAGTCGTGGTACCGGAACATCTATCCCAGTCGTGGTATCAAACTTTTCTATCCCAGCTGTGATACCGGAACATTTATCCCAGTCGTAGTATCAAAATTTTTATCTTTCCAGTATTTTTTTATTTTATATAGTCGTGGTCCTGAAAAGTTTATCCCAGTCGTGGTACCGGAAATTTTATCACAGTCGTTGTACTGGAAATTTTATCTAAGTCGTGGTATCAAAATTTTTATCCCAGTCATGGTACTGAAAATTTTATTCTAGTCGTAGTACTGGAAATTTTATCCCGGTCGTGGTACAGGAAATTTTATCCCGGTCGTGGTACCGGAAATTTTATCCCGGTTGTGGTACCGGGAATTTTATCCCAGTCGTGGTACCGGTAATTTTATCCCGATCGTGGTACTAGAAATTTTATCACTGTCGTGGTACCGGAAATTTAATCCCGGTTGTGCTACCGGAAATTTTATCCCACACTGTAAATCAAACAGTATCGTAGTCACCACCCGCAAGGGTGGTCCCACTAAAACACCCCTATGTTGGTGGTTTCCACCTTTACCGGAAACCCAGCGTGTGGGTTTCCACCCTGCTGAACGTCGTCCAGGATGCTTTTTTCCACCCCTGACCGGGTAACAAACACCCCGTTATAATTTAAAGAACGTCATTTTTATTAGCACATACAAAAGTATTCAACGTATTGTGTTCAAAATGCGCTGCACAGGCGTGCTAACGTTTTCCTCTATTTCGGCCAAGGCGGCCAACAGTGACAAAGATTTACGATTTTTTTTGGGAAATTCAATATCAAAAACCCAATAACATGCAAAAACCATCACTGCAGCTGCGTTTGCATTTTCAGCGTTGAACAAAAAAACCCTTTGAACATATATGCCAATTTCATTTTTTGAAATGACCATACATGGATAGGGACTCTCTGGAAGCCACAATTCCTCCTTTTTCTGCAGGAAATTTGTATGTGCCAATTTCATTTTTTGAAATGACCATACATGGATAGGGACTCTCTGGAAGCCACAATTCCTCCTTTTTCTGCAGGAAATTTGTATGTAAGTAAAATGAAAATCTTTCTAGGAATTTGTAAGAAATTACAAACCATGTTATAGATCATGTAAAGTTCTGTTTCTTCTTTAAATACTCTTGGAAGAAAGAGTAGTGCCAAACTCTTTTCTGTTAAAGTAAAAAAAAATTGAATTAAATTTCATGAGGAATAAATTTCACCATGTTCCAAAATAAGACAACACATGCAAAATTCACTTGTGCTTACCATCAACCATCCACTTATCCAATTCACATGGTTTGGCAATTTTAGTTAAGTTTCCCAGTTTTTTCCAAATGTTAGGATTCACTGCATTTAACTTAGCTTGTATATCAGCTTTGAAAACACGTTGTGCTTCTTCCAGAAACTGAAACACACAATATTAGTAGAATACAAATAATAACAATACAAAGCTGACGACATGTTACTCACACATAATGGTAATCTTAAGGCGGAGTACTTTGATATAATGTCCGAAATACTTAAGTCCCCTTCCTGAACCTCTTTTCTGCGTATGCTGTAAGTTCTGGACATTCTGTCTTGCAATATATCAAGATTTCTTTCCTTTTTCTTAAGTTCGGCATCCAAGGCTTTTATGTGTAGTTTGATACTTGTTGCATCCTCCGTACAATCGGATGCCTGTGAAATTTCAAACCTTGCCTTAATGCATACTACATCAAACCAAACTATACCTACCACAAACACACGCTTTGCTGATTGTAACTGGTCATCGTCTCTCCTAGCATGAAAACCATATTTCCTTTTCATAGCTTTCACTGTATCATTGTTATACATGGGTCTTCGCATATCCCTGAACCTTTGTCTAAGACAAACTGAAACACACAATATTAGTAGAATACAAATAATAACAATACAAAGCTGACGACATGTTACTCACACATAATGGTAATCTTAAGGCGGAGTACTTTGATATAATGTCCGAAATACTTAAGTCCCCTTCCTGAACCTCTTTTCTGCGTATGCTGTAAGTTCTGGACATTCTGTCTTGCAATATATCAAGATTTCTTTCCTTTTTCTTAAGTTCGGCATCCAAGGCTTTTATGTGTAGTTTGATACTTGTTGCATCCTCCGTACAATCGGATGCCTGTGAAATTTCAAACCTTGCCTTAATGCATACTACATCAAACCAAACTATACCTACCACAAACACACGCTTTGCTGATTGTAACTGGTCATCGTCTCTCCTAGCATGAAAACCATATTTCCTTTTCATAGCTTTCACTGTATCATTGTTATACATGGGTCTTCGCATATCCCTGAACCTTTGTCTAAGACTTACTAGCCATGTACCCTGCATATTATAAAGTTTTTAAAATGAGTCAAATCACTATTATATAAAACGTAACTGTAACATCTTTTGTACTCTTATCGGCCAGGTTCGGATATTTTTTTAACAGTGCCATGCAAACAGATTTATATTCAAATGAAGTGGGATATCTGCAACATAAATTAATACTAACTTTATATGAAAGAAGTTTTAAAGAACAATAACAAAATATACATACAGTGTGTAACAAGCCATGGAATCAAAAATGATTTGTCCAATCTTTTTTCTAGTGTGTGTCGATATTTCTTCGTTTGTCTCCAATATGTCAGAAATGAATGCAGGGAACTTTGGCAGAGAGTATGATAACAGCCATGATTTACTTGTTTCCCCATGTGCCATGCTTTCTTCCGATTCCGACGAAGTATTTAATGGTACAGTACAATCGGATTCAACATCCTCTGTAATTAAAAACAGGGGTTAAATCATTATCATCCTTTACACAAAAAGTAGAATGAAAGTACCTTCAGTTACAACACGAAGCTTGCCTTTTGACGGGAGTTCATTCAAGTTGTCGGATATACTAACCCATTCTTCAAAATCCTCATCAAACAATTTCATATCAAAACCTTGATCAAGTTTGAAACTGTCCATTATTTTGTCAGGGATTTCAGTTTTGTTGCATGTAATAACTTTTTTTGTACTGTTAAATACAACTAGATATTTACAAGCCATACTGAAAATCTAAACAAGAAACACAGGGTTAGTGCTGTATAAACGCATTTATCATTTTTAAGCCTATTGTTGCACAAGTGTGTGTCTGAGACGAATAACTTTTTTATCACCTATGTCATATAAATCAAGGGGGTGATAATTTAATTCAAATCCGGGTTGCAGAAATACTAACTCCTCTGTAGTGCTAACTATGTAGGAGTGCAAATGTCTGTCAAAACTTTTAGCAAGTACATATACACAAACAATTACCACATATTGATGATAAATGATAATATCCTTGATTTGGCCAAAAACAGGTAATTCATTATTTATGTCAAGTAAAAAAACATTTCCATACACATACTTTGCACCATTTATATGGACACTAGTGGCAGAATACAAAACACTATCTGCGCAGTGAGGTGTCAAAGACAAAAGAAAAGTGGATATTTTGGTATCAAAATTGTTTAAATTAGTTACAGTTTGATTACCAACTTCATTGACTTCTGCTATACATGTTCCACTAAAATGTTCGTAACATTTTCCATACTGCAATCTTTGTGCAACTGTCAAACAAATGTTTTTAAAGTTTTGTGACACTTTCGCTATTTTTTTTAACTTCCTGTGAAACGACTCGAATCTCATACACCACAAGTGCCTTAAAGGACCATAATATGCTATAAGTCTTGGATAATGCAGGAGAAAGTGAAATTTTGGTTTGATTAAGTCTTCTGCTTCCTTAAGAAATGAACAATAAAATTCATCAATCAACAATTTTAAGTGATTCACATGCATTACATCAATTTTAGGTGCAAAAACAATTTCCATTATTTCTGCCAAAAGAGAATACAACTTCCATGCTTTGTCTCCTTCTGGAACAAGCTGTCCCACAACAAGTGGGATTAGCCTAAACAAGCACCACGTCTCACTTGCACACATTGAAAATTTTCCATTAACACGAACAACTTGTCCTGGTAGACTCCTCGGTTTATTCTTGTAGTCTGTTTGTCCATATGGAAAGCAGCTAAGCTTTTCATTTAATTCACTGATAGAACAAATTTTTTCTGAAGATAAGTGTCTAAAAAGGTATTGCAAAAAATACTGCTGTACACCTTCCATGCAGTCATGCATAATATCTGGTGGCAAAGACGTAACAGGGGAAAAACCAATTACTGATGAAAATGCACAACTTTCAAGTACACCGTATGCACAAGACAATGTGCTGTCCATTTCAACACCACTAACATGCAGTGCATGTGTGGTGGGATTTCTTAAAACAAAATCTTCTTCACGTGTTTTTTGTTTTAATTCGCTATATAAGCACATACAAAAGCGACATATTCGGCCGCTACTAAAACATTTTCGAAATCCGCCAAGTTCATGAGCGCCAAGGTTATCAGCAGACAATGTTGCTATAGTACCATATAGTGTATGTGCACCATCACATGTGACAATATCCCTTTCTCTTGCAAAAACTGTAAATCTTTTATAAGAGGTTTAAGAGCAGTATGATAACCAATTGTTTTCAGCTTCTTAGATTCAATGAGAAGAGCCAAAAATATATTTTTCAAGCTAGCACTATGTTTTACACCAATGTTTCCCACATAATAATAAAACACAGTAAGCTTGTGCTTTGTTTTTGAAGAACCTAGTGGATTACAAACTTCCAGTTCATCGCAATAAAAATGAAGTCGCAACAAGTCTCGGTTGCCCCTGAAATATGATTTTGTACGAAAATATTCACCATCTGTAAAATCACAAAGAACATTTGTCTGTGAAGCACATGATCTGTTATTCAATAAAACTGCCTGCAGCACATCTTGCTGGTTTAAATAATTCGACAAAGATTTTACTATTGGTACATATTGAAAAGTTATGTTATTATTATTATCACTCTTTACTGTTTCAGGTTGAACCAACCCTAGCGACTGACAGCTCTGCTCAAACATGGATTTGTTCTGTAATTTCTTCCACAGGTCTGGTAAAAAATTTGGATTTTCTAAATGCTCATTGAATCCAACCTCAGATTTGAAGTGCTTGATTAAATTTTGATGAAAATGGGAAAACAAGGCAGTCATGTCATTTATAATGGTTTCATATGCGCGTTGAGGCAAGATATAACGCTCTCGTAGTTGCAAACAAAACTTAACAAAATTGCTCACAAACGTTTGCTCCCCCTCACAAACATTATCGTCAGATGAATTGGGTTCGTGACATTCCACATAATCTGAAACAACTGGATCTTGCTGATGAATGATTGATGAATAATTGGAATGCATTCTTAGGAGATGCTTTTCATAGCTCCGTACACTTGAATAAATTAAACCACATTTCGCTATTTTACATTGGTAAATAATAGTCTTTCCATGCTCAAACTTTAAATGGTGAATTAAACTTGGTTTGGCCATTGTTTCACAGCATTCCTGATATGGGCAAGGTATTCCCTCCATTTTTAAATTAGGTTAAATAGACTGTAAAAGTAAGTAAATAACATTGAAAATGCAATTATAACATACCGATCTTTATTCTTTACTTTACTTCCTAACAGCGTTTGCACTATATTAATACAAAAAAACCGAACACGTTTCACAAAAACTGCATGACGGAAATGCGCATGCGCAGTAAATTTTCCCACGACCACGCCGCAAACACAGAAATAACAATAAATAAATAAATAAAACCAACTTTTGAACGTGACCCACTGTCTGTTTGACATTGGTTTACTTCGGTAATTTAAAATCAAATCAAACCTAAAACAAAATTCTTTTCGAAATGCAAAATTGGCATACGAGTGAGATTTAGAAGTATATATTTCAACAAGGTTTTACAAATAAGCCAAATGCACTGACAACTTGTTTATATTATAGTAAATACTCAATGAACGTCCGGAATAACAGGTGTTTTCTAAATATATGGGTTAGCGGAATTTTATTTCACTAAATCCAATATTTTGATTCCACCTTTTGGGTGATGGGCGGGTACAAGATATGCTGATATAAGTCAAATGGTGGAAATAGTGATACCACGAACGTCCGGAATAACAGGTGTTTTCTAAATATATGGGTTAGCGGAATTTTATTTCACTAAATCCAATATTTTGATTCCACCTTTTGGGTGATGGGCGGGTACAAGATATGCTGATATAAGTCAAATAGTGGAAATAGTGATACCACACGTGTGTATTTCCACGCATTTGTGGATGTTACCACGATAACAAAAAAACCACCCCTAAATTTCCACCTATATGATTTACAGTGCAGTCGTGGTACTAGAACTTTTATCACAGTCGTGGTACCAGAAATTTTATCCCGATCGTGGTACTAGAAATTTTATCCCAGTCGTGGTACCAGAAATTTTATTCCAGTCGTGGTACCAAAAATTTCATTCCGGTCGTGGTACTTGAAATTTTATCAGAGTTGTGGTACCAGAAATTTTATCCCATTCGTAGTACCGAAAATTTTATCCCAGACGTGGGGTACAGGAATTTTTTTCCTAGTCGTGGTGCATGGTATGGGAAATTTTATCACAGTTGTGGTACAAGAAATTTTATCCCGGTTGTGGTACTAGAAATTTTATCACAGTCGTGGTACCGGAAATTTTATTCCAGTCGTGGTACCGGAAATTTTATTCCAGTCGTGGTACCGGAAATTTTATCCCAGTCGTGGCACTGGAAATTTTATCACCGTCGTGGTACCGGAAATTTTATCCCAGTCGTGGTACCAGAAATTTTATCCCAGTCGTGGCACTGGAAATTTTATCACCGTCGTGGTACCGGAAATTTTATCACAGTCGTGGTACCAGAAATTTTATCCCAGTCGTGGTACCGGAAATTTTATTCCAGTCGTGGTACCGGAAATTTTATCCCAGTCGTGGCACTGGAAATTTTATATCACCGTCGTGGTACCGGAAATTTTATCCCAGTCGTGGTACCGGAAATTTTATCCCAGTCGTGGTACCAGAAATTTTATCCCACTCGTGGTATCCGAAATTTTATCCCAGTCGCGCTCCCGGAAATTTTATCCCGGTCGTGGCACTGGAAATTTTATCACCGTCATGGTAAGGGAAACTTTATCCCGGTCGTGGCACTGGAATTTTTATCACCGTCATGGTATGGGAAATTTTATCCCGGTTGTGGTACTAAAATGTTTATCACAGTTGTGGTACCAGAAATTTTATCCCAGTCGAGGTAGGTAGAATTTTATCACAGTTGTGGTACCGGAAATTTTATCCCAGTCGTGGTACTAGAAATTTTATCACCGTCATGGTATGGGAAATCTTTAAATTTAGGAAGCTCAGGCCATTTGCTAGCGCTTTCGACACTTCCTACTGCCGTGCTTATAGTTTTTTCCCGTCTTTGTCTGTCTTCTAACTCGATCCTTCTCAAGTCCAATTCGTGTTGCCGGATCTGACGCCTTTCCTCCATCTCAGCCTCACGTTTCTTCGCTTCCATTTCATCTGTCCGCTTCTTAGCTTCCATTTCATCTTCACACTTTTTGGCCTCACGAGCCTCTATTCGCTCTGCGCGTTCAGCTTCGACTTGTTTATTCACGAACTCACCGCCGGTGTATCCTAACCTACTAGCAGTCTCAATCCACTTATCCGCTGTTGCCATTGCCGATTCTACTAGGGCTGCTGTTTAACTTCGCTATATCCCAGGCAAAAATTTATGTCCGGGCCGTGTCGAAGTACGTATGGTTTACTGATGCAACCAGCTCTGGGCCAGACATGATAGCCGTGTCTCAACCTTATATGAATGTTTGGTTAAGGGTTGACATTGAAACACACCCGTACATGGGGCGCACGTCCGAATTCGTATGTACGGCCAGGCATTTACCTGACAGCTCTGGGCCAGACATGATAGCCGTGTCTCAACCTTATATGAATGTTTGGTTAAGGGTTGACATTGAAACACACCCGTACATGGGGCGCACGTCCGAATTCGTATGTACGGCCAGGCATTTACCTGACAGTTCCTTACTTCTTACGTCGTTGAGCCTCGCTTAAACTAACCTGCCCCGAACCAAAGTCCATAGAAATCACAAGTTAAGCAACTAACTTGTCTATTGTTTACGCGTGCATGGACGCCATTTTTGTTCGAGCTACTCTACATTTGACAATGGCGCTACTGTAGAAATGTCTTTTGTATGTGCAAACTCGGCATTTACAGTGGCGTTTCTAACATTTTAATAGGACAGGAACCTTTGGTACTTCTTAAAAACAAGTTAGTTTATTATGAACGTTATAAATTTTTGTTGTTGGCTAAAATGTATACAGTTTTAACAGTTATATTTACAAAATATTTGCCCTCGCAGCAGTTTTAAATTTGGAAGTTACACACTTAGCATATTGTATGCAATCTTAACTTAACGAAGCAATGTTTTTGAAAGAAGTGAGTGACAATCTGGAAAATTGTATCCAATTAAAGAAACATTCTTCACAATTTCTGCCTCTAAGCAAGACATATGCCTGAAGCTATGGACACTCAAACAAAATACTGACTCAACATACTTAAAAAAATTAAAGGCTTGCTCAGATGGATGGCATAAGTGGTATGTTACATCATCATGGAAACTTAAGTTGTGGTTCGCAGTATAGGACTTAAGGCATGTAAGAACAGCTGCTGCTCGTTGTGAAAGCTCACTTTCATCACTTGATGTAAAAGCCGCTTAACAACCACTACACTCTTCAATCAAGCTCATTTCCTTCTTTAAGGCCCAACCTACAACATAATACAGACCATTCTCTTGAATGGTATCCATTTCAAGGGGAGCCACATCCATTACAATATCGATCAAGGGCATGCTTTCTGCTGTAGTTGGTTCTTCTTCAAATGATTCATGCTCTTTAATGAAGCTCAACAAATGCGGACTAATCATCTTCATCGTAGTGGCAAGTAGAGGGGACATCCATCCCAATCATGAACAGTTTCAATGCATTGCGAAACTGGGTAGGCTTTGGATGCGCACTGCCATATCCTCTTACCTAATGAAATTGATATATGGATGATTCTTTAATGAAGCTCAACAAATGCGGACTATCATCTTCATCGTAGTGGCAAGTAGAGGGGACATCCATCCCAATCATGAACAGTTTCAATGCATTGCGAAACTGGGTAGGCTTTGGATGCGCACTGCCATATCCTCTTACCTAATGAAATTGATGGATGATTCTTTAATGAAGCTCAACAAATGCGGACTATCATCTTCATCGTAGTGGCAAGTAGAGGGGACATCCATCCCAATCATGAACAGTTTCAATGCATTGCGAAACTGGGTAGGCTTTGGATGCGCACTGCCATATCCTCTTACCTAATGAAATTGATATATGGATGATTTTCATATTGTGCAACTACAATATGTATTTTACCTGTGAAAACAGATTTTCCAAAGCATCTTGAGAAAATCGGCCACTTAGCAAAAATTTGAACTCCCCATTAAGAACAAGCTCGGAATGCAGGGATATCAAGCTGTTTATGGACAATTTCATTCCAGATTGTACAGGCTTCCACGCATACAAGCTCGGAATGCAGGGATATCAAGCTGTTTATGGACAATTTCATTCCAGATTGTACAGGCTTCCACGCATCCCTTGGAATGTTTATTCTCTGTATAACATCAAGTATCTAGGATGGCCACTGTTTTATATACTGTCAGTGTCATACTGACAATAAAAAATGCAACATTGTGAAAAGTTTCTGCTCTTTTACCTCTCGCAATTGAACAAGCTTTTCATTTGATTTTTCAAAAAGTCCATCTCTGAATGAACGGCAATTCATTATGTCATACCATTGATTAAAATATTCACAAAAAAAGCTGTTGTTAAAGCTGCACTCGGTAATTCACCACTAAAACAAAAGTGTTCGAACAGCAGCTGCAGTTGAGTGATTAAGAATCTAGAAATAAATTGATGGAATGTTTTATATATTAGAACAAGTTGGCTATAAAAATAAGTATGTCTTCACCTGAGCTGCCATATTAACTCTCATTTTTTCATAATTGCTAGGATTTATGTGCCTTTTTGTAAGTTTTAGGGCAAGTTTTAGGTCCTTTGCCTCCTGTTGTTCACCCAGCATACGAACAAATCTAAAATCTACCTGCATTGCATATATTGGCTCAAGAAAGAAGTTCTTAAATTTGGTCTTCAAATAAAACTAAAATCTCCTACCTCTGCTGATGGTAACTCATATGAAGAATAGTATGCTTCAAGAAAGATGTTCTTAAATTTTTTAAAAGGTGGGGAACATCCGCAATAAAATGCAGGCAAGAACTTGGTGAAAAAGGATGTGGAATTTTGCAAACAACCTGATCCCTGGTGCAACAGTAATACAAGATGTTAGAAATTAAACCAACTGCAAACAATCACTTAGTCTAAACAGTGTTTAAAGTAAGTTGTTTCCGCCTTTCGAAGCGTGTGTGTAACTGAGTTGGCTTGTCTAGTTAGACGTTAACGGATGCATATAACATATAATAATAGGTAAGTTTATATTCCCCTTACCCAGATATATTTGATTATTTCATTGTTCGGGGATGCAGGTGTTTGTGTACCTTGGTTTTCTCTATGCTAATACTTTTCCATATTTTAATTTATTTTTTTGCAGAGTTTGGCGACTCTATTTAGGCAAAATATAATTCTCTAGTACTACTAGTATTTGGACATGATTTTTATTGGTTACGTTTTGGTAGGATCGGATCATTACTTAAACACGAGTAGTACAACTATATGAATCCGGATCATTACTTAAACACGAGTAGTACAACTATATGAACACAAATCGCGGTTAGTCTTGCGGAATTTATTACCAGATACTCTGTGGAATAATTTATTAGTATACTAATATCCACCAAAGTGGAATGTGGGCCGAACCTGGCGGTAATGCAAAACCAGGACCACCCGGAGCAGTAGAAGCAAGCTTCATTACCGTGCTCTGTGTTCAAAAATCTGAATGAAATATAGAGGAAACGAATCGTTTCCGTCTCAGATTTCACCCTGAGAAGAACGGGTACCCTACACTTGATCACAGCTAAAATAGCCGAGAAGCGATAACTCCAGAAGTCCTCTGAAAAACTTGTTCGTTTACCTTCAAACCCTTTACGTTTTTACTCGTCTTCGGTCGTTTTTGGACACACAACAAGATGGCCTCGTTTGAAGAAATGTTCTTGCAGCCCAAGAACAAACAAGAGGTATGAATCGAGTTCTAATATTAATTCTAACGAAGGTGATACTGCTTCTCCTGTTGTTGTTTCAGGGTCACCAGAACTCAAGGAGATGCGCAAGATGCTGACTGGCCTGGAATAATCACTGAAAGACTTAACAGCTCTTGTGAAGAGAACAGACGACCGGCTTGACGATATTGAACAATATGGACGCCGCAACTGCCTAATTATTCATGGGAACAGGAGAGTACCCGGAGAAGGGAATAATTTTTTACGTTATGTGCTTAATATTTTAAATAAACTACACTTACCATATCCAGTAACTCCGGCAGACATTGATATTGCCCATGTCCTGCCAACAAAAAAGGACAGGGTACCAATTATTATTAAATTTGTCCGCAGGTTGGGCAGAAATGACGTCTATGCCCAGAAAAGAAACCTCAAGAGAACTGGAATGGCGATGACGGAGTCCCTAACATCACGGAGGCTACGATCGTGGAGAAGGCCAAAGCTTCCTTTGGATTCCGGAATAATGTCTGGACTGCAAATGGAACCATTTATGTGACCCACAACAACAAAAGGCAAGTCATCCACAATTTTAATGATATTGATAAGCTAGTTTCTGTGAAGGCCTCCACTTAAACTGCTTAATGTTTGAATTGAATTCACTTTTTCTCATTTTTATATTTATGTATTGTGTATTGCACCGTCCACAGCATGGCAGCTTCTCATCACCACATTACACATTTGGCCAGTTCTTAATACCTTACTTAACCCAATGCACGCACGACAAAAGTTTTCTGGTTCTTGTTGCAGCAAGTTAATCCGCGTAAACCAAAATTTTCTTGAATGTTGCAATTGTTGCAACAGATTTCCACTTAAAGTGCCTAAATAATATACCAAGGGAGATATTTCACCATCTAATTTAAAGAAATATCCTAATAAAATCCATGATATATGGTCCTGCCAAACCTGTTCCATCATCCCAGACCTCCCCTTTTCTCAGCTCTCTGATTCTGACTTATCAGATCTTTACTTTTCTATCCCAACTTTCTCTTCTTTTGACCCAGTTAAACTCAATAACGTTTTTACAAATTATAACATAAGCATCCAAGAAACGGACGATTCATTTGAAATGAACCCACAAGACATTTATACAGCACATGATTGTAAATCCTATTTATCAAAAAAGAATAAATTCACAACCCTAAGTTTAAATATGAGGTCCCTGCTAACCCAAATAATTTTGCAAAACTGGAGGCACTTATTGCCTCATTAAATTTTAGACCGGATATGGTTTCAATAACGGAAACCTGGATCGTGGAAAATCAACCCGGCCACTACAATAACTTACAAGGATATTCATTCATTTCTAATAACCGATCTAAATGTAGAGGGGGTGGAGTTGGGTTATACATAAAGTCCAATCTAAACTTTCATATTAAACAATGTACATCCATCATGGAAGAAAAAATAATCGAATCACTGTTTGTTACTTTAGAGGACATAAGTTTTAATACCACTAGTAATTCATCGCAAAGTAGTTCCCTTATCTGTGGCGTAATTTACAGATCACCTGGTATGGATCCTAAATCTAACCTTGAATTCCGTACTCGTCTATCTTCAGTCCTAGATAAATTAGAAACTCCAAATGTATTATCATGGGGGACTTTAATTATGACCTCATAAACGAAAACAACACAAACACTAACGATTTCATAGATTTAATGCATGACTATTGTTTCCAATCAATTATAAATAAGCCAACCAGAATTACAGATACAAGTGCCACAGCCATTGACCATATTTGGACTACTCTATCAATAGCTCACAAATCAAAGCAGGCATAATAACAGACCCAATCTCAGATCATTTGCCAATAATCCAAGCCAACCTCAAAATTAATAACAGCCAGTCTAACAACACCAGTTCAAGAAATTTTAGCCAGAAAAATATAATAAATTTCAATGGAAAGTTAGCAGATATGGATATCAGTGAAATCCTACAGGAAACAGAACCCCAAATCTTGCCTACTCCCAATTCCAGCAACATTATATGACAGAATTTAACAGTAGCTTTCCGGAAACTAAAGTAAAACAAATCTGACAAAAGTAAATGGTTTAACAAAGATCTTTACCTGCTTAACAGAACTAAGCAGAAGTTATTTAAAAAATACTTGCAAAGGAATACAGAAGAAAATAAGAAAAGGTACAATGCAGCTAGAAACAAATACTCATGCAGTTATAAATGGAAAAAGAGAACATTATAGAAAGCTATTTAGTGCAAACAGATTAAACATGAAAGCCACCTGGAAATCTATAAACTCACCACTTGGTAAAATCAAAACTCAATACACAAAAGCATTTGTAATAGATGGTAAACCGACTACTGATCCACTCATTATTTCTAATAAATTTAATGACCACTTCTTTAACATAGCCGCAGATCTAGTAAAGCAGATACCACCCACAAACACACATCACACCCACTACCTCAGTCAAAAATCTCAAAACTCCATTTTCATTTGTCCAACAACCCCAACTGAAATTAAAAATATAATCATGGACCTAAAATCTAAATCTAGCTGTGGCATGGATGGCATCCCAAGTAGACTGATAAAATCCACCCCTGAAAACATTTTGCTTGCCTTATCCTATGTGTTCAATCTATCTTTACAAACTGGAGCAAAAATCATTCCCATATATAAAAAAGGCAACCCAAAAGACATTAAAAACTATAGACCGATAAGTTTATTACCCACTTTTTCCAAAATATTGGAAAAGTTGATGTATATACGCATCCTATCATATTTAAACAGCTTTAAAATACTGTTTACCCACCAATTCGGCTTCAGAAAAGGCCACTCCACTGGTCATGCTACCTCCCTGTTAGTAAATGAAATAACTAATGAACTGGAAAAAAACAACTCCGTTCTGGGTATATTCCTAGACCTATCAAAGGCATTTGATACTATTGACCATAGGATACTCCTAAGCAAAATGTCACATTATGGTATAAGAGGCACTGCACTAAACTGGATTCAAAGTTATCAAATAGTAGAATTCAGTGGAGTAATGTCTTCAAACCAAAATTTTGTCAATCTAGGAGTCCCACAAGGCTCAATCCTTGGTCCCTTACTATTCTTAATTTATATTAATGACTACCCAAATTGCCTCATTCACAGCAAAACCTATTGACCATAGGATACTCCTTAGCAAAATGTCACATTATGGTATAAGAGGCACTGCACTAAACTGGATTCAAAGTTATCAAATAGTAGAATTCAGTGGAGTAATGTCTTCAAACCAAAATTTTGTCAATCTAGGAGTCCCACAAGGCTCAATCCTTGGTCCCTTACTATTCTTAATTTATATTAATGACTACCCAAATTGCCTCATTCACAGCAAAACCATAATGTTTGCCGATGACACCAGCATTTTTATCTCGGGTAAAACTAGTTTGATGATCAGCCAACTTGCCAACACAGATCCAGAAAACACACTAACTTGGCTATGCACAAACAAACTGGTACTAAACACTGATAAAACTAAATTTATGTATTTTTCCAACTCCCCCAACACTACATGTACCAATAGAAATCAAGATTAATAATAATAAGATTGAACAAGTCAACTTTTTTCGGTTCCCTGGAATAACAGTTACAGAAAATCTTTCATGGAAACTACATATCACAGAGTTAATCAAAAAATTAAGAACTAACTTAGCCATAGTACGCAAAATTAAGCCATTAGTAAATCAACCAACCCTCATAACCCTGTACCACTCAATGATGTTAAGCCATATTAGATAATTGCATATCCACTTGGTGTAACGGAAACAAACAACTGATATCTAAACTCCAAATTCTCTGCAACAAATTCATTAGAATGACTTTTAACCTTGGTAAACGAGAAAACATAACTTCAACTATGAACCAACATGGTCTTTTTACCATCCAAGAAATGTACCAGATAGAAATCCTTAGTTTTATGAACAAATGTAACAATAATAAACTCCCTCAACCCCTTATTGACATAATTTCCCAAAAACCACCGCACCTAATTAGAAAAACAAGAAGTTGCCAAATTCTTCATTCCATTCTGCAGCAAATTAACTTCCCAACAGTCTATGAGATACATCGGCCCTAAATTATGGTCTTCTTTACAAATAAATATTCGTGACCAACCCACCCTCAGAAGATTTCTTGCAGCTGTCAAACAACACCTTAACCTAAATGCCATGACCTAACAATTATACCCCCTTATCCACAATATAGAAATTAATATTCAAATTATAACCCGTGTTTGAAAGGTTTAAATTGCCAGTATCTACATCTCCTCTTAAAATTCTTCATTACTGAACCTTTTACTTTCTGCATTTGTTTCATTGTTTGTTTGTTTTTTTGTTTTGCTTTTTTATTATATATATTTATTTATTTTTTATTACACATATTTACCTCACATTTTGCTGTATGTCAGGTTTTGGTTGCTGTGTGAAAACACTGTGCTTTGCTGTATGTCAGGTTTTGGTTGCTGTGTGAAAACACTGTGCTTCTGACCACTATATACCAATACTTTTAAATTGAAGTGTTGCATGGTCTTTGTCAAATATTCCACATTTTTATTTTCTTACATTCACACAAAAATATGATGTAACTGTTGAGATAGAACTACCACTTGGCAAGCCGATGGCACAAATGTGTGTGTTGTATTTATTTATTTTTTCTTTACAAAAAATATGATTAAACTAAATAGTGCCGGCCCTGATAGTCTCTCATCCCTCACTTTTGTTTGTTTTCATTATCCACAAATTTTAAAACTTTTATCACAATTGCACCTGTATTACTCGCTTTTCTTTCTGTATTCTCTTTCCTTATTATCTTATTTATTTAAATACATATATTCCAAGTTACTGCCGAAATATTTCCTTTGAGTTGCAGAAAATGGGGATAGAAAAGATAGAAAAAATCGTCCATCTTCATCTGGGATCTCTTGACCTACATGGACCTTCACCAAATAGGCAAATAACATTTCATCAACCAAGCACCTCATCCACAAAAGTCATTGATTAACATTGCTGCATCTTTTGTACATATCTTTCTTTCTTTTCTAAAATTCAGTCCTAGGAATATTCTTGGACCTGTCAAAAGCATTCGACACTATAGACCATGAAATACTGTTACAAAAGA
Source organism: Ciona robusta (assembly GCF_009617815.1). Lineage (NCBI taxonomy): Eukaryota > Metazoa > Chordata > Ascidiacea > Phlebobranchia > Cionidae > Ciona > Ciona robusta. Next base: position 90,176 of record NW_028323128.1, read on the forward strand.
TGTCTCATTATGGTATCAGAGGGACTGCATTAAATTGGATCCGTAGTTACCTTTCAGACCGGAAACAATTAGTAGAATTTAACAGACATTTGTCCTCCAACCAAAAAACTATAAACCTCGGAGTCCCACAAGGATCAATACTCGGCCCTTTATTATTCCTGATTTATATAAATGATTTCCCAAACTGCTTGAATCACAGCAAATGCATAATGTTTGCTGATGACACTAGTATTTTTATATCAGGTAAAACAAAGACAGAAATTCGTCAACAAGCTAATAATGACCTAATAAACACCTTAAATTGGCTATGTTCTAATAAACTAATTTTGAATACTGATAAAACTAAATTTATGTTCTTTTCAAACTCTGCGAAAGAAAAATCACTAACTCCCATAGAAATCAAAATAAACCATCACAAAATTGAGCAGGTAACTTCTTTTCGATTTCTTGGCGTTACAATTAGTGAAAATCTTTCATGGAAACATCACATCACAAACCTAATTAAAAAACTACGAACAAATTTGGCTATAGTACGAAAGATTAAACCATTAATAAACCAACCATCCCTATTAACCATTAATAAACCAACCATCCCTATTAACACTTTACCATTCAATGATGTTAAGTCATATAAAATATTGTATATCTACTTGGTGTAATGGAAACAATCAATTAATTGCTAAACTACAAATTCTCTGCAACAAATTTATTCGAATGATCTTTAATCTACATAAACGGGCTAACACAACTAAAATCATGAGACAACATGGCCTTCTTACAATTCAGGAAATGTATAAACTGGAAATTCTCATTTTAATGTACAAATGTAACAGTTATAAACTACCTACAGCTCTGCTTCATTCCATCTCCCATAAACCATCACATATTACACGAATAACTAGAAGTCAAGCCAAATTCTCCATCCCCTATTGTGCCAAGACTACCTCCCAACAATCCATTAGATATATTGGTCCTAAACTTTGGTCTTCATTACCAATAGAAATCCGCCAAATGGCGACCTTAAAAAAATTTGTCTGTGCTGTCAAACACCATATGTTTACAAACACTAACTTAAATACTGACTAATACACTTACCATCTTACTACTTAAACCGTTTTAGCTACTTAAACCTACTTAAACCGTTTTAGCCAAACACACACTTTCATCCTTTCTTTTTTAATCTATAACCCTCTCTTCTATGAATAATAACCACTATTTTTCTATTGATGCACTTTATACTTTGATTTATTTTAAATTGACCACTGTGAAACACCATACTTCTTATTTTTTATTCTTTTTTGCATGGTCTGACTTTCACTACTTTGCATGGTCTGACTTTTACTTTATTGATACAGCACTTACATTCACTGCCACCACATTTTGATGCACCGACATGAGTACTATTACTTGGCAAGCCGTTGGCACACTTGTGTTTTGTTTGTTTAATTTTCTAATTTCCCCTGTGCCGGCCCTAAACTCTGTCCATCAAGCTACTGTTTCCGTAGCTCACATTACTATTCTTATATACCACACATTCTGCATGTCACTCATTTCTGTTCATATTTTAATTTTTTCATTTATTCAATTCTGCTGGTCCACTCTTCTTTCCAATACTTGACTTGCTTATATATCTTTTCTTATCTTTTCCATCGTATTCCTAACTTTTCAACTCCTAAGCATTCCAAACAGACTTACTGCCCACAAGCACTCTAAATTGCAGGTTCAAATCAACATCAAGAGGAACCCTTCACGAACTCGAGCTCCAGGCATCTCAAGGATTAATATTCAAAATCAATAAACATAACTCAATCTGCAACTAACCGGACATTATACTTGCTGCCCATTTTCCTTTTTGCTTCTTATTTATTACTATTTTTATTTATTTGTTCTTTTTTTATTTTTTTTTTAAGTTCTTATTCCAATGTTTATTTATACTGTGATGTGTATTAATGTAATGCACTTGTTTCTAAATTCTATATAAGTGTGCACTCGAAACTGTTTATTGTAAACTTTGGTGGAATTTCTTTTTGGGGGTTTTGTTTTTCCATCATGTTCCAATCTTTGGATCAATCTTCTTTAAGGCCGACTCCCCCCATTGTACGGGTTGTGCCCTTACGCACACTTTTCTTCCAATTAGAACTTTAATATGTTTAATTAAATGTTATTTATTTAATTTTGAAATTGTATCGTCTGTAGGGTGTAACGGTCACGCCTTTTATCCAAAACATTATTTCTTTCTTTTTTATCAACAAGCGTGTTATCAACTGTTGTTTTACCGTTACTACCCGTCTTTTCGCTTTTTATCAACTCTCTTGTTCTTCGTTATCGTGACCGAAGAGACGAAATAAATTTCATTCATTCATTCATTCTACATGTTTATTTTTTCTTGTATTCATTCTTATATTGAATTTCTTGTGTATTACAGTAATGCACTCCTTCTGCAATTTACAAGTGTGCCCTGAAACTGTTCACTGTGAACTATTGGTGGAATTTCTTTTTGGGGGTTTTGTTTTTCCATCAGGGCCCAATCTTTGGGTAAATTCTCTTTAAAGCCGACTCCCCCCATTGTACGGGTCGTGTCTTTACGCACACTTTTGTTTCTATTAGAAGTTTAACTTAATTAAATAAATGGCTCGTTTGTCCGTTAGGTGTAGCGACCACGCTTATTTTCTTCCAACTAAGTGTAAACATGTTTTTAACTGTAAGCGTGTTTTAACAACTGTTGTTTTGTCGCTATATCCTGTCTTTTCGTTTGAAACATTTCTAATTCTTCGCTACTGTAATCGAAGAGACAAATAAAAGTTATTATATTTATTATTATCTTATGGGAAATCCCATGCATTGCGCCACGGCCAATATTTTTTACTTCAGCGGTTGAATTTCCGGTTTTGAAACTCATTTTTTTCAAAAGCTGTTTCGTATTTTGAAATTATGATGGTACCTTTAGAATTTAGATCACATTTGAGCATATCTATCAATACACAAATTTTGGTTTTTCGTTGGTATGTACCTTTAAGCTGAACAACATCTCCGAAAGTGAGCCATTTTTAGTGTGTATACACAGCAACGAGCCAACAACAATTTTTTGGAATATAATATAACTTACTTTCATTTGTGTGATAATATCCATAAGGTCTCTTTCATTATCTGCAGGTTCTGGCATCCATAGTTCTTTGAGGCATGTCTCCTTTTCTTAAAACAATTTGTGTAGGGAAGTTGTCTGATCTGTACGCCTCCGTGGTGAAAGGGGTCGCTTAAAACTTGCCCTGTGTAATAAATCAATAACTTGTTACCGCAGAAGTGGATAACATCGATGAAAAGTAAATTATGAGCAGTTATGTACCTCTGTGCTGTGTCTGTCCGTATAAGCTCATCCAATCTGGGTGCTTTTGCTTTTTGTGAAACTTGGATGTCTGCTTCCTTACCAGAACAGCACTCTTCCGTAGACGAAGAATAATCTACTGCTTGTTTTTTTGAATAGCTTTTTTTTTCGCATCGCTCATATGTATCCATAATTGACATTTAATGATGGTCACAAAATCAATACAGCTATGAATATAGTTTGTACTTACTTGCTTGGCATATTATAGAACAAGAGCAGTTGTCCAATCTGCTGCAGGCATGGCTTGTTTCTGAACAAGCGACTGCATGTTAGTAACATCTTTCGGCCATTGACATGAACTTGTCCCTACCAGCCACTGTTTGGGTACCCATCACTAAATTTAACGCATACAAATATTGCTTCATTTTTGTTTCTGCAGATTTAATACAAGTTAGCAATGTAGTAAAACAAATGCAACACAAACTTTTTCTTAAAGGGTAAAAGAAAACACTTTTTTATTTCACTGCATACTTTAAGCAAAAAGTAAGATTTCTGCAAACCAGAAACTTTTCTTAAAGGGTAAAAGAAAACACTTTTTCATTTCACTGCATACTTTAAGCAAAAAGTAAGATTTCTGCAAACCAGAAACTTTAAAAACTCCAACCAGTTTGGAATTTACAGGCCTGACAAAAAATGAACGATTACTGGTATACTGTTGAACCACAAAATACACTGAAAAATCAACTTTGAAAATATCACAGACATTAAACACCTCATTTCTGTACAGAATTGTAGAATCAGCTTGTGTGTTACGTTTAATAGTAATTTTTTTTTCGGGAAACACAAACATTTTTAAATAAGCAACAGCATTGTCATTAAAAGGACAATTTGTTATATTGCAAGTTTGTATAACAGCTATACAGGTTTAGGTTTGGTAATTGATCTGGACTGGCACCTATTGAAACGATCTATCACATTTTGGTTTTCATAAAAAAACACAAACCGTGCAACTTGCTGCAAGGGTTTAAAGCCGGATTTTATACTATTTTTTAAAACTCCCAAATAGCTTTCAAAAACAAAGCAATTAACATTTTCCAGAGACCCATACTTTTCAACCTTCAGTTAAATGAATAAACTAACAAAAGATGTCCCATACAACTGGCAACACTTTAAAACAAAATCTTTTAAAAGACCACTACAAACATTCACATCCTCACTTGTTAACAAGTATCTCATAGCAACGGAAAAAATTAAGATAGCGCTCAGATGACAGAATATCCTTGTTTTTTTTTTAAATTACCAAACCAATTTACAACAAAAACATCCTAAACTCTATTGCTTTCCAATAAAGCAAATCACACATGGGCCTTAATTTTCTATTAAATTCTACAGGGATATAAGGTTTGAATTTTTTAATTGCTTCAGATATTTTCTTTATAGCTGTAGATGATACTCGGGCTTGTAGTTGTTTTGGGACACCCCGCCACCATCATAGAGATACTAATATATAACACTAGAGGAGGCACCGCCATTCAAAGGGCCGCGGAACTGTGTTGCAAATTGAAGCCTAATTTGCCATGCAAGTAAAAACTTTGATTTAATAAGTGGTAGCATACGTTAGTAAAATGTTAAAAAATGTTTGAAACTTTTTTTTCGTTACATCACAATTATATAGAGAAATACACGCATGCACAGCATTTAACGGTGTGTATTTTTGGTCAACACTAATAGTGTAACAGTTACTAAGCCAACCCTTATATATATCTATGAGGCAATCGCAGAAATTGTGAATCAACAAATTTTATATTTGAAGGTCAGTAACCATTTTCTTTTTAAATATGTGATACTTAAATCCAATCAAGCAGACAAAAATATACATTTGTAGTTAACTCCAACCTTTGTTGCTATTGTAATGCTGGTTCTGAAGGAAAAAACAATTTTTAAAACGGAAGCGATTATAAAACGAACGGCACACCGAATTTTATTTAATTAGTACTTATATTACAGGAATTGCAGGATGGTGTTATCATGCGTTGCATGGGGCTGCACCAATAGAAAAACCAAGGATTGTGCACTAAGTTTCCACAGGTCTGCTTATAGTTGTTGTTGTAACGGTTGACTGTGCTCTGGTTCAGATTTAATGATATAAAGATACCCGAATTTAACTGTAATGAATAAAGATTGAATATTCAACAAGGCTGTATAGCGAAAACAAATGTATGGCTGTAATGGAATGTACTTTCCCTTCATTCCAATCGTGATCATAAACAATTACCACCAGTCTTGTGTATGCCAGTTGAAGCAATTAACCCATGCCATAAGGTGTTTATTATTTTGTGACACATGTTTTCCGTTATATAAACCTTGCACTTTTTTGTATTGGGAGGCAGTACGGACGAAGAAGTTCCTGTGCTGTTTTCACTTATGTCTCAAGCTTCGTACAATAAACTGAGCTATCTTACAATGCAATACAACGTCTTACAATCATGATTTGTGGAGTCGGATAGAATGTATGTTGTGGGAAAACAGCGATATTCACATAGTATTACACCCCCACAACATTATTAGTACAATTTTTACAAATTATTTTTTAAATTCAAGTAAAGAAGTGTAGTAAACACTAGTGTCAGAATTAGTGCGAGTTCTCTAGACCACATAATTATGATATGAATAAAAAGCAAGTTTTGTATTAAGCGAAAGTGTTGATAGCAAACAAAAACAAGAGGTAACTGTATGCAAGATCCATCAAATAATGCAGATATTCTTGCAATTACAACAACAGTAGAAAAAACAACAAGTGAAATGGAAACTACAAGAAAATACAACCTTGATGCCCCATTAGTAGATCCAACGATATACGACCACAGCTATTTTCCAGTATTTTCTTCCTCTTCAACATTGTTGACACCTAGGGTTAATTCTGTGGTAACATACATTGCTGGCTTTGTTGCTACAAAGCTAGTTGTTATGTAACTATTGCATAAATGGTCTCTATACAACCCAGCCACCAAGTTATGATCAGCGATACATTTTGATAAAAATTAAAGACAATGGTGGACTGACTTACCCATCACTGGATTTAATAAAAGTGTGTGCAACCACAAAGAAGGTATTTGCCGTTACCTAGCAGTTACAAACAGACCAACGAACAGAAAAGGAATACACACTGCTATTTCAATTAATGTATTGGAACATTTATCCTGTGACATTTTCTTAGACGCACCAACCATGGGGACCGAACTTACTGGTGAAGACTTGGTTAATAAAATCGTCCAAGTCTCAGAAAACTTTATGGTTAATGCAGGACAGCAAGTTACAGCCGCAGCTGTGGATGGCGAAACCTTGCTTAAAATGGGACGCCACTGAGAAAATGCAATCGGTGTTTCGGACGAATGGTGCATGGTCAATTGGGATTTGGGACACGGTTTAGAACTTACTTGCTAGGCACGAAAAACATGCGCCACACTGGCTCCAAAATAAACACAAAACCGGAATTGTCGGGATAATCCAACAACATGCTTTGCATTTCAAATGGGGGAAAAGTTATGAGGAGGGTTTAGAGTTGGCCACTACGATGGGAGTGCGCTGGTACGCTCCGCAGAATTTTTGCACTACTCGCTGGGCACAATACGAAAGTAATGTGTGGATTTCATTTTTAAAAAACTGGACCATAGTAGTTTCTTACTATCAGGAAAAGTCAAAAGAATTGACCAATGTCCGGCGCGAAAAGACAGCAAGAGCTATTGAGGTCCAAGGTAAAGTGAACGCCATTACAAGCGTAACTTTTTTGTCCAGGGTATTGCTCTATGGCCTATGCGGATATCGCAAAGAAGCTTGGCATTTTGAGCAGTCATTTGCAAGATTTCTTAACGTTGCCATGGGACAAGTACGAGTTGGTAATTGGATTCGAGAGCTGCATAACGTCCTCTATTGCCGCCTTAAATGCCTTTTCCCTGGATAAAAATCTTTCCCTCATTTTTTCCTTTGTTTGTTTAGTGATGCTTTTCCGGCAATAAGTCAAAAAGAGTATAAAGATGTGCCATTGCACGAAGACAAGATTCTATCATATTTATACAGGCAAGGCTGACACTGTCATACGCGAAGCCATGCAAAATTTTAAATTCTTTAAAACGTCTTTGGCCGGAAACTTAAATCTTGAGTTCAAATGTATGTTCACGGTTAAAAAAAGAAAATACGAAACTTCCTGGCTTGTTCGATTAATTATTTGCGTATCACTGCTTTACTTTGATGCAATTTTTTTATGGAAAACTGTACATATGTTGACGGTTAGTTTTAATAAATATTTTGTTAGCACAGAGTTGCAAATATTTTGTTAGCACAAAGTTCACGAACACAGTATTCTAAAGCTTTAGAAATTGTTTACGTCTTTTAGTCTATTAATCTCGCCTGCCCTGCACTCGAGAAAAAAATTTAAAAAAAACGAATGAATGCGATCGCAACACAGTAAATATAAAAACGTGTGGCCCTGCACACAACAACAGCGTTACAGGGTTGTTTGCGGTTCCTTCCTAATACTGTATAACTAACAACATAGTGAAGCATGTCCAAACTGTTTGTCCAAAAAAGTCTGCAAAGACAATTTAAGATAAACACGAGGCAGGCGAGTGACATAATCACCTCGTTCTACCGTTTTGCCACGCATGAAATATACAATGAACAGTGACGTAGGACGTAGGTCACTGACTGTAAACACATTAGCATCCTCAGTAAACACGGTCTATAAACGATCAATTGAGCGTGCCGTTGGAAACTTCAAACGCTGATATATTCGTTCATTTTAGCGTGTATCGACGATCTGCGAAACTGCCGGAATTTTTTTTTACACGCCTGACCATGCCCACCTTAAAATTTGACAAGACTGAAACTCCCTTATGGTGGTTTGAGTCTGTACGAAGCACGAAGCTGTAATCTGTTCGCTTGTTGAAGGCATACATACACAATTGTCACAATATTCTCCTTTCACGTCACATCTTTCGCAACTGTAGTACCCACAGTGTGACTTGATTAATTTAAGTCCAGACCTTACAGGTGCATCACAAACATATACGCCACTATTTCCCATCTCAAATGTAAACCTTTCATTAGCAAATGGATCAGGCATCTCTCGATTTAACGACTTATTACTGCAGTATATTCCAGCACATAATGGACGCATTTGTACATTTAAAACAGTCACCAAAATTGGGGGATGAATTGAACAATGGAAGGCCATCAATATTTATCAACAAAAAATACTTGGCTACAGTAGAAGAAGAACCAACGGTTAACTTGATAATGGACCGAAGGCTGGAGATCCAATTTGTAAAATGTGCATATTCTCCATCAGTGCCCATTGTTTCATAACACAGATTCGGGTTGGGCAACAAGGTGCTGTAACTAAGTCATCAGTTTCTGACAAAGATTGTAGATTTGTTTCTTCATTACATACTACAGCTGCAACTTCAGGGTAAAAAGATTGCATCCTGGCTAAAGAGGTGTTGCGCATTTTTACCTTTCTTCTCCATTTCTGTGTTCTTTTCGAGGAGGCATATTTTCTTAATTAAAAATATTTCTATAATACTTTAACGGCTTAAAAAAGATTGCCATTAATGTTTAAAAAACTGTAAATCTATACTAAACAGGTATAAATATCCACCTGTAGTCATGTACCTCAACAAACTAACAAACTTTCTGACATCTTTCAGTGTATCAAAAGCAATACGGGACAACTAACTACATCTACGTGTAACATACATGCGATGCTCGTTTTCTAATCACTGACAGCAAGTTCTACATAATAAAAAGTTTAACAAAAAAGCATATTCTTAGCTACGAACCACGTTTTAAAATTTTGTCTACTGCCATTGCAAGCGACACGTGTCGCACTGATTTGTGGGAATTTTGCCATTGTCTGTTGACCAATCACAGCGCAGACTTTAAGGCGATAGCAAGTACAAACTGCGTCGACAAAATGGAGGGCCCTAGCTATGCATATTTACAGGCTATTCTTTATTTATCTCTCACAATCAAAAATTCATCTTTCCAACGTTTTTTTCATAGCCTACGTTGTTTGGTGCTTCGTCTTTACAATGTTGTGATATCATAAAAGGTCACAGCATTTATTTAGGCTACCACTTTTTAAATACTTTTATTCATTTCCAATCAAGATTATGCGTCCTAAATAGAAAAGTATCTTAACCTTAACACACTGATTGTGAACCCCTATGATACTTCTTTAAAACAATCTACAAACTAGGTATTTTGCACGTAAAATCGAGCGAAGTCGTGTTATACATAATCGAAGAATGGCCGGGCTTGACAAATCCTGACGTAAACGTTGACACCAGTTCGCCAACCAATTTCATGCGTAATCGGTATATGTTTTTTTTGTGTAAGGGCCAAGTATGGACACGCCACTAGTAGTCAACCTTATTTACATGTTCGGTCATTGTTAGGGGTAGCCGATTATCGGCCATTAGATAGATAAGCTGTAGATAATCGGGGGTGTGAAGGGCTGACGGCCGCACATAAACGGTAGATAATTTTTGACTGGGATATGTCAGAATATCCCGGACGAGCCCCCAGTTGTAACGTGTATCGGAAGGTCACGATACGACGTGGTTTAGTTTGGGATTCTGACTTGGAAGTCCTCTTAACAAACAACACACTAGTACCTTGATCAGATGGCACACAACGTTTTATTCTTAACACACACAGCCTTATTCAAATAGAATTGCATTAGAACATAGAATAACACAGCAGCTGACACGATCGTAATAACCTGTAACGGACTAGTAGGCCTACAACGGCTCATTTTAGCTTATATGGCTTTGCAAGTATCACAGTTATTTATACGTACAGCAGACAAAAAGAAAGAATGCTACACGCTGGCTGTTAGACGCCTTGACCGCGTGGTATCAGGCGGACAATGGGGTCGTTAATCGTAGGCGTAAGTTTGGACGCGGAAACAAAACACAAGACGAAAGGGCCAAGTATGGACACGCCACTAGTAGTCAACCTTATTTACATGTTCGGTCATTGTTAGGGGTAGCCGATTATCGGCCATTAGATAGATAAGCTGAAGATAATCGGGGGTGTGAAGGGCTGACGGCCGCACATAAACGGTAGATAATTTTTGACTGGGATATGTCAGAATATCCCGGACGAGCCCCCAGTTGTAACGTGTATCGGAAGGTCACGATACGACGTGGTTTAGTTTGGGTTTCTGACTTGGAAGTCCTCTTAACAAACAACACACTAGTACCTTGATCAGATGGCACACAACGTTTTATTCTTAACACACACAGCCTTATTCAAATAGAATTGCATTAGAACATAGAATAACACAGCAGCTGACACGATCGTACATAGAATAACACAGCAGCTGACACGATCGTACATAGAATAACACAGCAGCTGACACGATCGTAATAACCTGTAACGGACTAGTAGGCTTACAACGGCTCATTTTAGCTTATTGGCTTTGCAAGTATCACAGTTATGTATACGTACAGCAGTCAAAAAGAAAGAATGCTGCACGCTGGCTGTTAGACGCCTTGACCGCGTGGTATCAGGCGGACAATGGGGTCGTTAATCGTAGGCGTAAGTTTGGACGCGGAAACAATACACAAGACGATAAAAATAGGGCGAGATAATGCAGTACAACAAAATGGTCTACCAAGCGCGCACAAGATATATCGTGATTACGATCCAGACGAATCTGTTACAACTAAAGTGTTTGTGACACTTACGTCTTATTATCGGACATTCGTCAAAAACTACGCCGCTATAGCATCACCACTGCACAAACTGACAGAGAAGGGTTGTAGATTCAACTGGTCTCTGTCAAAGAGCATTCGCCTCATTGAAGGACGTGTTGACTCGCGCACCGGCCCTCCAATATCCAGACTTAACGAAACCCTTTCTCTTGGATACAGATGCATCAGACGCTGCAATCGGTTGTGTTCTGGGTCAAGTAGTGGACGGCAAAGAACATGTAGTCGCCTACGGCAGCCGAACCTCGACAAAAGCTGAGAAACATTACTCAACCACACGAAAAGAACTATTGGCCGTAATATTTGCAACTAAACTGTTCAAATGTTATCTTATAGGTGTTCATTTCACTCTACGAACAGACCATGCATCCCTACGTTAGTTATGGAAATCCCGTGAGCTATATGCTCAATGCGCTCGTTGGGTTGAACATCTCATCCAGTTTAATTTCGAACTTGTACATCGACCGGGTAGCAAGCACAACAATGCGGATGCCTTGAGCCGCTTGGAGGTTGAAGACGACTTCCCGTGTTTAGTGAAGGATGAAAACATCGACGAAAACGATGCGGTTGAGCAGGATTGTCAATTACAAATAACATCAGCACTAGGTATGTCAACAGAACAGATTGAGAATGAACAACGTTCGGATAATCACCTCACTCATGTTCTGCCGTGGCTGGACCGTGGTGTGAGGCCGACGTACAGGAAAGTGAAGAAATTTGGAACAGAAGTTCTTTACTACTGGGCGATGTTTTCAAAATTGCATTCCGAAAATGAACTAATCTACGGGAAAGATGAAAATGGCGTACCAGGTACATTAACACCTAAATTAGCGGTTCCTGAAAAGTTAAGACACGAGTTTATTAAGTCGGTTCACGACCAAGCTCACGGTGGCGGCCACTTGGGATTACAAAAATGAAAAGTGAAGTCACAGAAAAATTTTATTGGCCTCGGTGGAGAGAGGACGTTGAAAAATACGGCCGGCAATGCGAAATGTGCAGTCTGAATAAAAAGCCAAACAAATCAACACGAGAACCACTAATTCCGTCCACCAAACTGAAAGCAATGCAGAGAATCGAAATCGATGTGCTCGGTCCTTTACCCACAACACGTGCAGGCTATCAGTTTATCCTGGTGGCTTGTGACGTTTTTACAAAATATGTCCGAGCTTGGAAAAATATGTCCGAGCGCTCGAACAAACAGCCAAAGAGACCGCTAGCTTGTTATATCATCGATGGTTCACGGCGCATGGCGTACCTGATACCGTATATTCAGATAGGGGTACTAACTTCGAAGGTAAGCTTTTTCAGGAACTGGTAGAACTCATGGGAAGCAGAAAAACGAGGAGCACAGCGTATCACCCGGCAACCAATGGAGGGGTGGAGCAAAATAACAGGACGATCATACCTAAAATAACAGGACGATCATACCTATGCTGAGGAATTATATACAAAAAGATGAAAGAAACTGGGACGAAGCGCTCTCCTGTCATTGCAGCATATAACGCTAGCAAACACGAAAGTACAGGGTTCGCCCCACATTTTCTTCTCACAGACAGAACGCTTCGATTACCGACCGACCTAATGTACACCGAACCAAGAGAGTCCAGGATATCGAGTCACCTGAATCACCACGAAGGGCTCAAGAACAGCTGGTACTAGCAGGGGAAATCGCATGCGAAATGTTGAACGCACAAAGAGCGCGAATGGAGAACCGATACAATAAAAAGTCGCACGGTAAATGTATTGAAACATCGTGTTACTTACCAACCCAGCCGTACCGATCGGTAAGTGCAAAAAGTTTCAGTTGCCATATAAAGGACCATCACATCGGGTGGTTGACAAGATAGGCCCAGTATGAATGTAAATGAATGAATGTAGGGAAAACGACAGTCGTTATAACACGGGTGTGCACCTCGCGCAAGCTTACGAGTTACCGAGTATGTTACTTTGTAGGTGATTTTTTTGGGATTTTTTTATTTTTATGTATGGCTGATAATTTGGACAACCCATTAGTGACCACTGGGTTGGAGCAATTGCCGTTAAGTGTCTTGCTAACACATACGCCCACAATGGTAGCAGCGACGAGCTTTGAACCCATTACCTCTGGGTTAGAGGCAGGCGCGCTAACCACTACTCCACGGCGCCGGAAGTAAATTTTGTCATACAGGATAGAGTTGGCAAGACACAAACTGTCCATTACAATCGGCTAAAACCTGCAGCGGACTGTGCAACGTGGACCGAAGATGCAATTGTGCCAGTAGACCTAGACGAACGACAGAACGCTTCGCAACAACCGGTATGTGGACATATATATACTCCACAGAGTTCACATCGGCACCGCAAAACGAGAACGAACAGGACACGAATGAAGCAGACGAGACGACGGGCGAAGTAGTCGTCGAGGAGAACGAAGAGACGGCACAAAAGGAAATGAAAGACACGAGAAACTCACGAAATGATGTTTCACAGAATGATTTGACACTGCACGAGTTACAGCGAGAAAGGCCAAAACGCAATCGACGACGGCCTCAGTATTATGTCGAAATTTGTGTCCTTCAGGAGAAGGACAGATGTAATATGTTTAATTTGTCGATTTTATAGTCTATTTTTGTTGGTTTTTCTTATCACTGTTTCACTTTTGTTCACTGTTGTCCCGCTTGGTTTCTTTGATTGTTCACACGTTTAAGTCTCGGCGTTTTCTGTGCCGTTGGGCTGATTGAAGTAATTTGCGCGTTTTCTATTTCTCGTTTCTATTCGCTTGTTAAGTTAGTTTTCGTTGTATCGTGTTGTTGAAAGGTTGTGTAACCGTATTAGAGATTGTGCGAAGTGTTATTTGAGTCATTTTACAAAATACGGTTGTTCTCAGTAGTTTCATTGTACCTGTGTACGCTAACTTGTTTATCGGTCATTGCCACTTTTATATTTTAGAACGTCTGTTTTTATATTCGCTTTTATTAAAACGATATACGGTATTATATAGTTTAGTTTAGAGCAGACTACGACAGGCAGGCCCCGCGATTGGCCGTTAAGTCAACGTCCCGGACCATACACCTCAAACACGTAACAGTAATGTAATTCGTCATTGCGCCAATTTTATTTTTTATTCCATTTGTATTTATTGTTCCTATTTTAATATGATTTGCCAGATCGCTCTTAGTCCATGCGAGAATGTAACTGTATTAGAGATTGTGCGAAGTGTTATTTGAGTCATTTTACAAAATACGGTTGTTCTCAGTAGTTTCATTGTACCTGTGTACGCTAACTTGTTTATCGGTCATTGCCACTTTTATATTTTAGAACGTCTGTTTTTATATTTGCTTTTATTAAAACGATATACGGTATTATATAGTTGTTTTAGTTTAGAGCAGACTACGACAGGCAGGCCCCGCGATTGGCCGTTAAGTCAACGTCCCGGACCATACACCTCAAACACGTAACAGTAATGTAAATTCGTCATTGCGCCAATTTTATTTTTTATTCCATTTGTGTTTTTATTTTCCCTATTTTAATATGATTTGCCAGATCGCTCTTTAGTCCATGCGAGAATGCGAATACAATTGAATTACACTTTACAAAGGACTTGAAAAATTTTGTGTAATGTTTACGATAAGAAGGGATAGATATTTTTGGTTATTCTGGAGTTATTACTTTCCGTTTTTTTGATGGTGTGCTGGTTTTTTCGAACAGCATTTGTAGATTTTCAGGTGATCTTCGGATCGTTGGTGGATCTGTGTATAGGTTATTTATTTCCATATTATACGTGTTGGGGTAATGTGTAGACAGGTTGGAGATTAATTTCTTATGGTACTGTTCAATAATTTCAATGTTCTCCTCTATTGTAGCTTGCGCTGATGGGTTTGTGTTCATTTCCGGCGTTTCAATTTTAGATAAATCCGAGAATTCTGGCGATAAAGGTGTCGTGTTGTTTGAATTAATTTTTGTTTCGATGGTGGCTTGCTCCGCTGCTTTGCCGTCTTTTTGGGGAGTTGTTGTTTTTGATCCTCGTGGAGTTTTTTTTATTTCTTTTTACGTTGGGGTTTAGGCGTTCCGGTGGTTTTGCTTGCACTCTCTGCAAGGCTAGGAAATACCTCCATGTTGGCAAGATCTGTTTCCTGTTCTTCGGTGCTTAGTATTGTGTATTTGTTTGATATTTCTAAATTTGTGTTTTGTAGGGTTGTGCGATTTCTTTGGTTCGGTGGTATTGTCACCCATGGTTGTTCGATTCTCCCAACAGCTGCGGGCTTTGATCTGCAGTTTTTTTATAATATGTCCTTCTCTGTCTTGCAGAAGTTGCAGTACCCTTTTTTCGGAAAGCGTGTTTGTACATGTCCTCTCTCTTTGCAAAACTGACACAGAGGTAAGTGGAATTCTCCAGGTCGCGTGACCGTTGTCCACTTTCCGCATATTTTGATAACTTTTGGCAGATTATTAATATTTAATTTATGGAAAGAGATGTTAACCCATTCATTTTTGATATGTTGGAAGTTCCGGTGGTAACCGAATTCCATACCGTTCATTTGTCCCCATTTGTATTTTTCTAAAAGATTTTTTTATAATAACAACACAAATATGAAAATATTAAAGGACTTGGCGGTAAACAAGATCGGAGTTGACTAGAAAGCGGCTGATAAGCAAATACAGCTGTACATAAAAATACAGTTTAGGAATTATACATAAATACGATAAACGGTAACAAATGAAGGTTCTAAAGAAGACCTGACCATTTTAAATGGTGTTTCGACAATTACCCTGTTTACATGGTCGGATTGGATTTGAATTCAATCCGACTCGAGATGACGTCACACGCATTTCAAATCCGATCCGCTAAAACGTCGTATTTACATGGCGCGTTTTGATCGGATTGAAAGTTGACGAGCTGAAATTTGTGGCAGGGTTGTTTGGAAATGTTTTTGGTAAGTTTGATTTGATATTAGCAAGAAAAGCTTATCTCGTAGCATTTTCAGACTGCAGGAACTTAAATGTCTGATTAGTATCACTACACGCTGTGTTTTCTCCCTGAACTGGATTGTTACAATAGTGAACCTCCCATTGCGTTGTCATTTGGTACGCCGTTAACGATAATAAATTGTCCCTCTGTTTTCATTTGGGAGTGGGAACTAGGGGAAGTAATAAATCGACCACAGTGTTATCTAATGGGAAGTCGTTAACCTCCTTAAACTCCTGGTGAGCCTGTACTGTAGAAGTTGTAGCAGGTTTATGTCTAGGCACAGAGAAGTATATATAAGGTGCAGAACCTTACAGGGCAGTATTATTTGCAGAATTCTATTATAATAACAATTTCAATTTATCATGAGTAAGAAAGTACGTGTGGGTAGCTGGTCAGAAGAAGAGACCTTGCTTTTAATAGATTTAATTAAAGAAAAAAACATAATTGAAAAAATTGACGGAAGACAAGGCCGAAATCAACAATACTATAAAGTTATTGCTGAAGAATTTGCACAAAGGCATTTTGAAAAAGATTGGTTGGTGAAAATTCAGATTATACGTATGCTATCATACATTTCAAGCAAATATTAACACTTAGTAATGTGTAATATATATATTTATATAATACAGGAAACAAGTATCGGTAAAGTGGAAGAATCTTAAGGCGCAGTATTATAATATACTAAAAAGTGTGTCAAAATCTGGAGCAGGAGCTGCTGAGTGGCCATTTTTTGGAAAGCTAAATGAATTGCTGTCTTGTCGTCCAAGAACAAAAGTAAGGCATTTATTTGCACCGAATGAAATTTTTATTTTGTTTCACTGCTATTGCATTGATGTACGATTAATTTAAAATATATATTGATGTATAGGCAGTGGAAGGAAAATCCATCATGGTCGATACAATGGTACAGCAGTATGGTGAGTATTCGTTGATGTTTTGTTTGTGTAGGTTAATGTAATATGTGCTACAATTAAATGTATGTCTTTTAAAGGTTCATTTACTGAACAAGAAGGAGCTGGAGCACAAGAGTTTGATAGTGAAAGTGGTGAGTTGTGCTTTATTAAAAAATGCTTGCAATATGCGAGTTGTGTAATTGACAATAAACTTGCAGCAATTGAAACATCAACCACAACATCAGCAACAGAAGAAGAGGCAGCACCATCCCAGCCCAGTACAAGTTCTGGTACAAAACGTAAAGCAGGTATGCAGAAACCAGCATTACATCTTAAACTATTGTTTTTTTATTAGGGTGATTACTGAACAACAAGTTAAGGATAAAACTGCATATCATTTTTTATTTTTTAGATCGACCAAGAACCAAAGAAAAACGACGTAAAGGTAACTTTACATATTACTTGTAAACAGGTTGAACAGTTTTTTTAATGTTTAGAGGGAGAAGGATGGAGTGAATTCATCGATGCATACAAAGAAGAATGTGCCAAGGACCGGAAATCAAGAGAAATGATGGTACAGAGTATGAACGATGCATTAAGTCGAGCCATAAATGTACTGGTTTCTAATCAGGAGCCCGCAATTGTTTTGCAAATGTCTCCAGATGCAGCTGGCAGTAGTAATACTGAATAACTTTCATTGTTTTTTATTTCATTCACTTCTTGTACCTCAAAGTTTTTTATTTCATTCACTTCTTGTACCTTAAAGTTTTTTATTTCATTCACGTCTTGTTCCTTAAAGTTTTTTATTTCATTCACTTCTTACCTTTCATACTGTTCATTAAATTACAAAAGATAACATGACATTTGCTGTTTGTTAGCTGTAATAGTATCAAAATACAAAATAATAATGAACAGAACACTTCGGTTGCAAATCGAAATAAGGTAACAGTTAACTATTTTACAAATCGCATAGACTGTCGTAAAGGCTGGGTGGTTTGCAAATGATCTACAATGGCTTGTCTAACACGACTACCAGCAGAATGTGGGTCATTAGGTAATTGTGGAAGTGAGTATGGCTGAGGATAATACATGGAAGAAGAATCTAATACATTTTGGGAAAAGGCAGTATGTTTTGTTTCACAAACATTATGTAGTGCACAACATGTAGCAATAACATATGGTGCCATGTCAATTGATATGTCCATTTTCTTACAAAGTATACGCCACCTGGCCTTTAAACGACCAAATGCATTTTCCACACAAATACGAACACTGCTGTGATAACAATTAAAAGATTCCTTCTCGGCTGGTATTTGATGACCAACAAACGGTTTAATAAGCCATGGCAGTAGTGGGTATGCCGGGTCACCCAAAATTAATAAGGGAATTTCAACTTCATTTAACAAAATAGGCGCCTGTAATAACAAAATATGCATCATGGTTATATTTTAATTGGGGAACATTTTTTACTCACCTTTGGCAACTGTTCAAACAGCCTAAACAACCCGGACTGTTTAAAAACTGTTGCATCATGGACACTTCCCGGCATAACAACATTAATGTCACGAAACCTGAAATAAATGTTTAGTCAGTTGAAAATTCATGCAAGTATTATAACATTCTTACATGTAATGATCATCCACTAAAGCTTGCAAAACCATAGATTCCCATCCTTTCCTGTTAGTATAGTCTTTCTTCCCATCAATTGGTGCTGTTATAGGAATATGAGTGCCATCGATGCACCCAATAACCTTTAAAAATGAGGCAACACAATTTACTAAAATTATATACACAGGCTATCTAATTTAACACATTTTAAATAGGCTACCTGAGGAAAGTAATGATCTTTCTGTATTCTTTTAGCAATATCCATCATTTCTTCTCTCGTAGGCATGTTAATAAACATTTGTAAATGTTTGTTAATTGCCATGCAAAATCTAAAATATAACGCAATTTAAATACTGGTAGTCTACAGATCTAAACAGTTTAATGTAAATAAATAGAAAATTTATGAACAAAATTCGTAGAAAGTATCAAATTAGAACAACTTACCGCTTAAGACAATTGCCCACAGTAGACTTGCTTACACCAAAGTTGTGGGCAACTGTACGGTATTCAGCTGATGATGCCAATGTGTATATTGCGATTGCCATTCTTTTACTAGTGCAAATAGGCACACGTACAGTAATTGTATCTAGTAATGTAACAATATTTAATACTGGTATCAATATTTAAAGTTAAACAAAATTAAATAACCTGGTTTCATGTCATCCTCAATAAGATTTAGTAAGTCATAAAATGTTTGCTTCGTCATTCGAAAGTTGGTAATCCATTGGGAATCATTATAATTTGCAACGTCTCCTTCCCAATAGTTACCGGTTCTAAAATACAACATTTTGTTAGATGTATGATGGTTTGACTGAATACTTAAGTCTTAAAAATACTAACCTTTTGTACATCCATACTCTTCCACTACGGCCATCACTTTTGCGACTTATATAATTTAAATAGGAGCACAAAAACTTGATTTTGGTGTCATGAAATTCTCGCTCTTTCTGCAAAGTATGTTGAAGACAGCTCAACACGAACTTCAAGATAATAGCTAAAGCAATTTTCACAGGTTGTTTGATCATAATGGCAAAACTGTAGCAGAGTTATGATGTTATTAGAAAAAACTAAATGAAATTGCCATTACTTAAATTTGAATCAGATCAGGCATCATACAAAACACATAGTTGGATTTATTGGGTATGCTACTGCCCCAAATATCTTGTTTCGGATAACTTTTACTTCTATTTTCTGTCACTTCCTAACAAAACAACGCTTTAAACCATCTATTTCTTCCATTTCCACTGCCATACCGGTAGAATGTACTTTAATTTTAATGCACATTACCATTTACCAATTACAAATCTTTACCGAGTTAAGTTTTTACGACTGCTTAAACTTAAACTATTAAAACATCGCAAATAGAGCGAATTCACGCTTGTTCAATCCAACTCGATCGCTAAATCCGACCCGTAAACCACTAGTCTGAGCGG
This sequence comes from Ciona robusta, assembly GCF_009617815.1. Lineage (NCBI taxonomy): Eukaryota > Metazoa > Chordata > Ascidiacea > Phlebobranchia > Cionidae > Ciona > Ciona robusta. The sequence continues at coordinate 110,155 of NW_028323128.1, forward strand.
ATTGAGGATCGGTCGGCTTCAATCCGACTCGCCTTTTTCTCTTCGCCGAAAACGAGAGTAGCGGATCGACGAGTCGGATTCGAATCCGACTTAAACCGTCATGTAAACAGGGTAAATGTGTGGTTATTAAAAGCAATGATGCGTTCAGATCGTTTAATAGATCATCTCGTTGTAACGCTAGGGGCTGTCTTAGTTTTGCTGCTATCCAACCTTTAACATTATGCCAATAAAGTTTATTATATGAACAATTGTAAAACAAATGTATGAGTGTTTCTCGAGCATTATACTACAAAAAGTGCTCAAATCAGAGTCTGTTATTTTAAATCGGTGCATAACGACGTTTGTTTGTTGCCCGAAGCTTGTGACATAGCATTTTATCATTGCTGGGTGCTGTTTTTCGTGTAAATATTGCGATTTTTTAAAAACCAAGCACTTCTGCGCCTAAAAATGGCTTTCTACTAATGTTATATCTTATCACAATAACAAACCTCACAAAAATAATCAACTTTTATTGAACACTCAATCGATTAAAGAGTGAAAAACAGAAAATATCAAGTTTACTAACCAAAAACATAAAAGAACATGTTTAAACTATTAAAATACAAACAAAAACGCATAACGTTACCATAAACTGGTGTATCTAGCTGCAGTTTTGCATGTAAATTGGGTGATTTTACTTTTTGGCTCACAAACTTAACACGTGTATACCCGGTGTCGCGGAAATCTGGTTTCCATTGGCTACTGCGCATGCGTAGACACGGTACATTTTTATCAGAAATCTTTAAACCTGGTTCCGAACGAATCATATATTTATGTTTTTATACAGATTATTTTATTTAATGTGAAAGTGTAGGTTTTGTTGTCCTTTTTGGAGCTGCATGTCCACTCATGTTGGATTATAAATGTAGTATATAATGGTTCTGTAGATTCGTAGGTATGATCATATACTATTATGTAAAGTAAGCTGATTGCTGCTAGTCTTGATCGCCAACGTAAAGTACCCTGTTAAACCACACTGTACGCCGAAAACCAGTCAAAATATTAATTTACTCCACATTATTTCCTAGATTTAATATTATATAACAAGATTTATATTAGAAATTATGTTTTAAATGTTAAAACAACCGCTATACGTGTTTTCTAGCCTTGTATCGCTTACCACAAGAACTAAATGAACACATGCCCATTTTTTTTCTACGTTAGCGCTCGTAGCGAGCGGACACTAAAGGGCATGGATAAAGGTCCAAGCATAGATATCTAAACATATAGATAGGAAACTAGCGAAATCGTTCAGACGCGTCACGCTTCGATGGGTCTGGTAAAAAGTTGATTCGCGACAATCACGTGAATCGAAGTCAACGATGTTAAAACTCGGATAGTAAGTTTAATGTATCTTCTGAAACCGCATTGCAGTTGTGAGGCAGGTAAATGTTTAATTGTTTTAAGATTGTGTTTGATACCTTATACGTAAAATGTTTTGGCTGCTTAAAACTTTTGTACACTGTATAACTAACACGCACGTGCATACGCCCATTTCGTTAATCGATATTTATTGTAATACCGATATACCTAATCCTACTAATTTACTCTATCAGTGCACCAATATTGAAGTAATAATATTAATATATATATTACAATGAGTCATTGCTGCATTCCTGGCTGTACATATGTGTACAAAAATGCAATTATAAAACGGTCTCTTTTTAAAATATTACGTCCGGAGTTTGCAAAGTCCGAAGAAGAACGGAATCATCCGGAAAGTTTGGTGCAGAGCATCTTGTCTATCCGTGATCCAACATCTTCTCTTTTACTTGTCTATCCGTGATATGTTTAGATATCTATGGTCCAAGCTTTGCGCAAGTTGTGCACCAAAAGGGTGGAGGTTATTTGAAGAGACCCACCTGCCTTAGCTTCAAAACTAAGGATCAAAGTAAAAGAGAAGATGTTATCAGAATCATAGAAAAAGAAAAATTTTCAGTTAAAAATTTGATCGGAATCACGGAAAGAAAAGGAAACCTAATAGATGTTACATGTACTACAAGGAAAGCTGTATTGGAGTTGTACGAATTACTGATCAAAGTAGATGCACTATACTCGGTGAGACTTTATGAGTCAGATAAAGTGAACGTGGCGGTAGGATGGGTGCCAATACCTTTCCCTAATGAGGTCATTAAATCCGAATTCCAGAACAAATGCGGAGAAGTTAAACATATTCAACACAGAAAGGATAGAAATGGCTTACTAACAGGAATGCGAATTCTCACACTGGATAGGGCCAATATTGAAAAAACAACAATCCCAAGCTATATTACCATAAACAACTACGAGTTCTACTGCACGTATAACGGGCAACAAATAACGTGCAAGTATTGCACAAAATCTGGACACAAGCAGCAAAACTACCCTAAAAGGAAACAAGACTATCCAAAGCTTACCAATAAAAGAAACGAGAAAAACCAAGAAGACGCCGAATGCCCCGAAACCGATAAGAGTGGTAGCAAATTGTCCGCCGCAGGAGGAGAAATAAAGGAGAGAAGCAAGCAGAATGGAGAACAACTCGACCACAGCACCACTGCCGCTTCTGGCGAAAGTAACAACCTAAAACCAATACTACCTGATAAAAATCAAAATAACGAAATGGAACCAATGCCTAAAGTTTCAAGGAAACGCCAGGAAAGAAGTCCAACCGAAATTAACCTCCACCAAGCAAAGTCGATAAGTCTCAGCGAACTTAAAATACCAGTTTCATGTCCAAAATGTGAGGAAGAGAGCTATGTAACAGACCAAAACACCAACTTCTTCTGCTGGAAATGTTCATCGGAATTTAGAATTGCGACAGCGTGCTGCAACGATAACGATAAATTTCTCGTCCCGAACAAGGAGGTAACAACCAACTACTCCAACTGCCACCTACCGATGAGAAAAATGCCCTGCTGCCACACATTTCAACCGGAGTTTCAGACCGATGAAGGAACACTTGAATGCATACAGTGCAAAAGGTACTCAATGACTTGTATATGTAAAACAATAAATTCTATCCCAAAACGAACCATGACATCTAACTGTATTAATAATGCCTGCAATGCTACACTAGTCCACTGTAGCTGCGGGAAAAAACGTGTCAGATTATGGAACCGGACAAACCGTATCAGTGCGAATGTGGTTTCGAGTACGAATACGATATTTATATAGGGGTGGAACGTTTTTAATGCCTCTTAGTTTAATCACATACAATGTTGCAGGGTTGCAAAACCCTCGAAAACGACGCAGTATTTTTTATTTTCTACGCCAAAAAAGTTTGATATTATTTGTCTGCAAGAAACGCACACAACAGCATCATGTCTCAGGCAATGGGAATTAGAATGGGGTGGAGAAATCTTAGCCTCACATGGCTCAACTAAAAGCAAAGGAGTCGCGGTTTTGTTTTCAAAAAAAAACTGTCTTACTCAAAACAAGACGTATGTGTCGATAACTTCGGACGATATATAATCATGAACCTCGAAATAACTGACCAGCGTTTAACGCTGTGTAATGTCTATGGACCAAACCAAGACAGCCCTCAGTTTTACGGCAACCTATTTACGCTATTAATAAAAAGACAAGCGGAAAGCGGGATAGAAAACTGTATTATAGCCGGTGAATTAGACAAAACCGGCGGGAGAGAAAAACACGGGAACCGGCGCGCAAAAACTACCATATTACAGGCAGGCAATGAATGACCTCGAGCTATACGACGTGTTCCGCATCAAACATCCAAACTCTAATCAATACACCCGCATGCAAAACGCCCGCACACGGCGATTCGGCTTGACTTTGTTCTCGTCACAAGCGAAATATTACAAAAGACCACTCAAATTCAAATTGTTCCAAGCACGCAGTCGGACCATTGTATCGTCAAACTTGTACTCAACCTTGATAAAATACCCAGGGGTAGAGGCTACGGGAAAATGAATACGTCCTTGTTGGAAGATGCAAAATTCGTCGAAAACACTAAAAAGTGGATCGCGGAATTTCTGATAAACAATGACAATGGTGCCGTATCCCCCCAAGTTCTCTGGGAAGCACTAAAATGTAATATACGGGGCTATATTATCAAATACGCGTCCGAAAATAACAAAAAAATAAAAGCTAGACAGACAAACCTAGAAAATAAACTCGCGGATCTTCAAAACCTACCCCAACCTCACGATAAGTGCACGATGGGTAAAATTGTACAAACTCAAGAACAATACGACGATATTATCGAAAGCTATAGTAAGAGCGCAATAGTCCGAAGCAGGGTTCGATGGGCAGAATATGGGGGTAAAAATAACGCATATTTTTTTAATCTAGAAAAACGTAGGATGGAGAAAAAGGCCATTAATAGACTAAATTCAAATGCCAATATAGAAACGGTCCAGCAGGCTATTTTACGGCTCCTAAAAGAATATTTTGAAACCTTGTATAGCTCAAGTAATAACCCGGGCTGCACTAGCAAAAGTAAAATTAAAGAGTATACAAACAGCTTAATGTGTCCAAGACTCGACGCGGAAAAAGCAAACGAATGTGAGGGTAAACTGACCGTCGGCAAATGCTACGAAGCGCTAAAGACTATGTAAAACAACAAATCTTCCGGATTAGACGGTTTTCCGGCCGAATTTTACAAAGTATTCTGGAAAGAAATAAATCCCACATTAGTCAACGCATCTAGTTTTGGTTTTGGTTAAGATCTGTCGAGGTGGATAAAAACTTTTTCAAATGCCTAATTATCAACAACAACCACATGTCTACTCCATTTAGAGTTGAAAGAGGCGTGCGACATGGGGACCCCTTGTCCCCTTCTCTATTTTTGTTGGCCATAGAATTTCTGTCACTAGCAATTAAAGGAAATAAAAGCGTGAAGGGAATCCCAATTGACTCACAAGACATTAAAATCTCACTTTTTGCGGATAACGCGCTGCTATTTTTGGATGGTTCAGAAAAAAGCTTTCGTGCAACATTTGCAGAAGCAACAGAATTCGGGAACCACTCGGGCTGCAAAATTAATATTGCGAAATCCAGTGCCATGTATATAGGTAAAAAACAACCTAACTCACCTCATCACCTCTCTTTGCAAGGTCTTTCTTGGCCAAACACGTTTATAAAATACCTCGGGGTTAAAATCCCAGTAAATAGGAACAAAACCAACTTGTTTACAATCAATTTTAAATCAATAGGAAAGGAAAAAGCCTTGGCTGGCAAGGTCACTTTCATTACTAGGGCGAGTTACGATTACCCAAACAATTTTTCAAAGAAATTAAAAGAAAACTGTTTACATTTTTGTGGGGCTCCAACTGGGAGAGAGTAGGAAGAAAAACACTATGCAGTAAAATAAAAGAGGGTGGCCTGGAAATGATAGACCTGGAGGCGTACGCAAAATCAATACGCTTCTCTTGGATACGAAAACTACTAGATACAAATCACGAATCGCATTGGAAAAATATTGAAACTAAAATTACCTCCCTAAATGCCATGATTTGTGTAGCCGCCTCCGATTTAAAACTTACGCATAAGGAAATCACCAAACAAACGCCTCTCTCGACATTCTGGTCATCGATCGAATTGTGGAGAGAATGTGTCTCCCAATTTTGGCTACAGGACAAAGTTTACAATTGCGCTATTTGGCTAAACAAAAAAGTTCTTTTCAAACGGAAACCGATCGCCTACGAAAATTTTATAAAATCTGGTATATTAATGTACCAACAAATCATAGACAACAACTCGGACTATTGCAGCTTTAAAATATTATGCGAAAAGTATACGTTGACAAACAACAATCAAAACCACGCGGACGACCAGCGCCTTATTGCAGCCATTCCAACAACTTGGGAAACGTACACGACGGACAGACCGGAACGAGAAACTGCCATCGACAGACTAAGGAAGGGGATAAGCGACAATTTGCCTACAGCCAAAAACGCATACGAATATTTTGTATCTACCAATAAACAAAAGCCGACCAAACAACAAAATAAATGTGAAGTAACCTTACAACGGGGAGATCTGAACTGGTCAGAAATTTGTACGTTTGAAACGAAGCTGCGCTCCTTTCAAGTTAAAATTAATCTGAGAGCCATCGTCGTAAACGATAAGCTCCATGGCTTCGGGATTATTGAGACTGATGTGTGCACTTTTTGCGGTGTAAACAAAGAAACAATATACCATCTATTTTGTGAATGTAAACATGTCCAGGTATACTGGGAAAGCGTCAGTGCCTGGATGGACAGTGTTTTGTGCCATAAAACAATTATAAGCAATACCGTAAAGCTCTTCGGAATTCACAATGATTGTCTTGAAAAATGTGTTTTAAATTTAATGAATTGCATGCTTGTAGTTGCCTGATTTGTTATATACAAATGTCGGATTCAAAACTTGAAGCCAAATATAGAAATGTTTATCTATGCAATGAACCGCAGCAGGGCCAATGAAAAGGCTGTTGCCATAAAACATAACAAGTTATTGCAATACAAACTGAAGTGGAACGCAAACTTGCGTTAATTTTAAGTATCGTTTGTTCGCTACAATCGTTTTCGTTACAATTTGTCGCTGTTGTGTTATTATCACTATCGTGTTGTAAACTTTATACGCAATAAAAAAACAATAAATAAAAATAAATGAACACATGCCGACCATGCATTCGTATAGGCGATTCACGCTCTGTGTGCTCCGTAATGGCGGACACAAGCGCCGTTTTCTAACTTGGTCTATACCAGGGGTTCCCAAACCGCGGCCCGCGGGAGCAAAATAAATGGCCCGCAGAGGACTTTAAAAAATTACCGATTTACATACGTAGATACGTTCACAAATGCACGTTACTTTAAAAAATCTTCTAAAATCGTTTTATTAATTTATCTGATAATCTACATTGCCTTTGTTACGTCACAAGAATAGTTATGACCGTCACAGCATCAACCAACCTTTCACGCTCGTTACTCTGGTAGGAGTTTTACATGGGTTATACCGCGTTGTAAAAATGGCCGAAAAGGAGCGAAAACTAGTGAGTGAAAACAGACAGTTTTTAGAAAAGTGGCAACATTCGTACTTCTTTGTACAAAAAGACCAGGCATGCATATGCCTAGTATGCAAGCAGGCTATTCCTGTATTAAAAGAATACAACTTAAAACGACATTATGAAACAAAGCATTTGGAAAAATTTAAACATTTGGTTGGTGATGATAGGATTGCTAAATATAAATCACTCGAAACATCTTATAAAAGTCAAAAAAAACATGTTTAAGAAAATGTCAAGTGAAAGTGAAGCGACAGTAATGGCCAGTTATGTTGTTTCATATAATATTGCTCGAAGAAGTCGCCCTTTTATCGAGGGTGAGTTTGTACGGGACTGCATGCTTCAAGTTGTAGAGCTGCTTTGTCCGGAACAGAGAAGTAAATTTGCGAACATTAGTCTTTCCAACAACACAGTAACTCGGCGCATTGAAGATATTGGTAATGATATTGATTTACAAATGAATGAATTACTCGAAAATTTTACTCATTTTTCTATTGCATTGGATCAGAGCACCGACTTAGGCGATACGGCACAGCTACTTATATTCATTCGCGGAATTACAGACAAATTTGAAGTTCACGAAGAATTGTTGTCTTTGCAAAGCTTAAAAGGGCAAACTCGTGGTGTCGATATCTTTGATGCTATTTGCAGTGCCTTTTGTCATCATAACGTTGACTGGAATAAACTAGTGGGAGTCACTACTGATGGTGGGAGTCACTCTTCTATGGTCGGGAAAAGATCAGGTTGCGTAGCACTTCTAAAATCCAAGTTTAATGAAATAACAAACAAAGAATTAATTACTTACCATTGCATCATTCACCAGGAGGCTCTAGTTTTGAAAGTTCTCCAAATGAAAAATATCATGGATGTCGTAATTAAATCAGTCAATTTTATTCGCAGTAGAGGACTTAATCATCGCCAGTTTAAATCGTTTTTGGAAAGCCTTAACTCAGAGCATGAAGATGTTGTTTATTTCACCGCGGTCCGATGGCTGAGTACAGGAGCAACACTAAGCAGATTTTTTCATTTGCGCCAAGAAATCTTTGAATTTTGCAAGGAAAAAAACTACGATATCCCCGAACTTCAAGAAAATGAATGGCTTTGCGACTTGGCGTTTTTGGTCGACATTACTGCCATAATGAATTCTTTAAACTTAAAACTCCAGGGCAAAGGCAAATTGGCTTCAAGCTTGATCGATGACGTCCGAGCAACAGAACGAAAGTTAGTTCTGGTTAGATCCCAGTTGCTTGACGAAAATATTTTGAATCTTTCAATGTGTACGAAATTTGCAGATGAGAATCCTGCCGCAAGATTTTTAACACTAAGTATAGCGAAACAATCACGCGTCTCTACTGGATGAATTTTCGAGAAGATTTGATGACTTTCGAAGCCGTAGTACAGAGTTTCAATTATTTAGAAACCCATTTCAATGTGCGGTAGAAACAATGCCCACCAAATTCCAGTTTGAATTAATTGAGTTGCAGGAAAATACAACAGCAAAAGATAAATTCAAAAGCGAAGAGCTGTTGACGTTTTATCAAAACTTGAACAATGATACTTATCCCGTGCTATTGACACATGCCAAAGAAATGGCTTGTTTGTTTGGATCCACGTACCTCTGTGAGCAGACGTTTTCCGTGATGAATATCAACAGATCAAAACTTCGTACCAGATTAACAGATAGTCACCTGGGGGCTGTGCTAAGAATTAATTGTACAAAATTGAAACCTCGTTTTACAAAAATAATTTCACAGAAATCCCAACTGCACAAGTCAAAAGTAAAAAGCATGATTGATCTATAAATAGCCTACTTTTCGTTTTTCGTTCATTCATTCGTTCATTTCTTAACTATCGGTAACATGCTTTCACGACATGATTCAATAAAAAAAAACTGTGAAACTTTGTCTTTTATTCTGCAAGTACGAAGTTTAATCTATTCCAGAATCGTTGTTTATTAACAGCATATTCGTCAAACTTCCTGACCTAACAGTATTCGTTATACCCGCATTTTCGCCAATACGCGTCGCGTCGCAAATATAGCGAGGAAAACCTTCTTCGCTTGGCGGCCCGTCGCATAATTATGATTTCACATATTGGCCCGCGATTTCATAAGTTTGGGAACCCCTGGTCTATACTAACTTTGGTTGTGACCACTACCGTGCTCAACAACACTCATTGTTTCCTTTTCCTAACTTGGTCTGTACTAACTTTGGGATAAGCAATTACACCTTCTGCAAAATATCAAATGGAAGAAAAAACTGATTATTCGACTTACGAACTTGGCTCTCAGGAAATGAGATCCACGTTTAGACTGAGCGATGCTTATGTTATGCTTAACCATGGAGCGTATGGTCTTTCACCTCAACCTGTGGTGGAAAAAAGAATTCAGTAAGTAAATTAATTTTACCCATGCGTTGCTTGTTTATATAATATAACACGGGTGCAAGGACGTAGCCAGCCTAAAATTTTGGTGGGGGCCAAATGTTTTACGGTTGTATTTTGGGTTTGAAAAACCTCCTAATTACAACACAAAACACAGGAAGGCGTTAGGCGTACTGTGAATGGAATTTATTTTTCACAATTACGCCGCATAAAAACAAAACGATTTACAACTACATTTAAAACTCCATTCGTTGCCTACCACCAGCCATTTTTGTCACAAAATTTAAAATTTGTTTTTCTTAGCTAGCAGGTAGACTGTTTATTACGAAATAGTATGGATTCACACGTGAGTTCATCCATCACAATAGCGATTGTTTGACCTGGCAACTAATTACGACATAATAGTATTTCACACGGGGATTATTTGCGTCATAATAGGGATTGGCACCTCATCATTTAGCATGTGTAAGAAATTTAAAAACAGGCTTAAATGTTTTCTTTTTTTTCTTTTTCTTTTAATTTAAAAAAAGATCCGGAACCGGATCGAGATCCCCCATTTGAACATCACTGTTTAGTACGTGTAACACTTCACCAATAACATTACTGTAAAACTCAAAATTTGGGAGGGGCCATGGCCCCTCAGGCCCCCCCTTGGCGACGCCCATGCAGGGGTGTTCTGTTTTATACACGTCGTACCTGTTCACGAATTACCTCGTATTTAACTATTGCATGCGTGATTATTTTTCCAGATTCGACAATATATCAGAGTTCATTTATTATGCTTTTATATATATAGATTTGGATTAATTATCAAATATTGGCTTTGCAGCATATTAGATACGACACCTAGAAAATTGAATCTTTTACTCCATTGATTTACCTCATTATCAGGTTGTCCAAAATTATCAGCCAAACACAAAAAAATCCACAAAAAATAATCACCCACAAGCCACAAACTAACATGCATGCATGCAACTCGTAATAACAACTGTCGTTTTCAAGGCACGCGAAGATAAAGTAAGTAACATTCATTCATACAATTAACATTGCATCTTGTTGTGTTAAACCAAACTAACAGTAAATAATAACCCAAAAATATTTAGGTTAATAAAGGAACAAGAATCTCACCCAGACACATGGTTCCGCATTAATATGATGGATTATTATATGGAATCTGTTAAAACTGCTGCAAAGTTAATTAATGGAGATGTTGAGGACACATTTATCCTTAATAACGTAACTGAAGGTTCGATTTGAATATATATTGGGATTAGTGGTTTGGCTCTCTGCATTGGAACCAAAGTGTTTATATATATTCATGTTCCTATTTCTTATATATATTATTTATGCAGAGGCATTTTTTGCAACAAACCTTCCAAAATTTGCCTTTCAGATACTATTCTAAAAACATGAAACTGTCAAATTTAGAAGACATTCTTCTGATTTTTGCCAATGAATAATTCCATACATTTTCACACAGCCAATTTTCTACTTCAGCAATTCTATTTCACTTGATTTTGTACAGGCTGTTTCATGTTTTGAATCTTTGATAGTACTTTTGAATTATAGCCTATGTAGGTAAATCTTTAAAATAATATAAATAATTTATTTATATATTTTTACAGATTTTATATGCTCCATTTAATTATGTATAACTTTACTCCACACTAATTTGTATTCATTTTAGGTACAAACTGTATTTTAAAATCAATGCTTAAAGGCAGTGAAGAAATTCTAATAAACACTCATTCATATAAAGCTGTCCAAAATACTCTGTCAGAAATGGAAACAACATTTGGTGAGACATTATAACCAATGTATACCCTCCTAAATAAAAGTGTTACTGAAATACAGGTTTGTAGATTACCCCTTTATAAGTGATAATGTCACCAACCGGATCAAAAAAAAGGCTGATTTTTTTTATAGAAAGAAATCCTATTTATAATAAATTACCTTTCTTACGCCTGGCCGACAATATACTCTTTGGTTTCTTGGTTCGTAATTATTGACAGCATAAACGTGTGCTCTATTTTAACTGCATGGATTACGCTGCAAAAACACACAAATCATGTCACATGGAACCTTTATGCGGTGAATTTAAAGTAATATTAAATTAAGGTACCGAAATTAGAAGCTTGTGAAACTTAATTGTGATGCGAGATATTAATTTTGCCCCTAAAACAGTTTATTTAAAATTTATGTACAGTTGCTATGTAACACTATTTCAAAATTCAAAAGTTTAAATCTTTTTGTATAAATCGTATATTAACACTGGCTGTTCGCTAATCAAGCTGACGTTGCATTTCCTCATTTTTCACCAGTATAAAGTCACAACGATTGCTTTGCTTGATTAGTGTTAAATGTAAGCTACCGCTTGCATCTTTCTTTATTTCCAAAGCCAACGCAGAGCGTAAAAATGGGAAGCTTATAGCTGATGTTTTAATCTCGTTGTTCGTTGTGTAGTGGGTACATTCCTCCCAAATGTTACGTTATGAAACGAAACAATTAATATTTATGTTGCACGACATGTGACATAACAACAATTGAGCGCAAAAATGTTAAATTTTCACTCGGCGATGTTTGTTGTCGAGTGATTTTGTTGTAGAAGTTGTAAATCGGGAGGGTCGCTTGTAACCTTTATTAAAAATCTGGGTGTAATATATTTTACGTGCATGTCTGTCAGCTAAGCTACCAAAAATTTAGGGGTAATGGGTCAATTATGGCCTAAATCCTAGGGCCCATGGCGTGCCACGCCGCGGGACCTCACCCACATAGAATTGAATAAGCTACCAAATCATGTTATAAAGTGTATTATTGTCTATAGGCACAGTCTAGTACTCTAGTGCGAATTGTGTTCAGCTTTTGTGCACAGTAAATACAAAAACGTTTTGCAAAGTTTGCCCAATACTATAATTGCTAAATAACAAATATTAAGCTGCCTATTATATTAACCTTAAAACTTAAATAAAGGTCATTCTACCCGGCCAAATATGCAGTGTCTTTCGAAAGAAAGTCGTAGTTCATATGGAGTATTTATATTTAGTAAGGAGTACGCTTGATTTTCAAAAGTTAGGCACCTATGTTTATGTTCGTCGCGTGCTCATAACATTCAGGTAAGAAATCAATCCAGCAAGAAACATTGCTGTGTTGCATTTTAAACCAGTAAATTTAAGCATCGTGTACGAACTTCACATTTTACGCCCTGCACTGGCTTAGAAAGAAAAAAAAATAAGGGGCATGTGGTAGCATACATTCAACTTTAGTAAGCAAAGAAATCTTTGTGACTTTTATTCTCGTGGAATCTGACGAAATACAACATCAGCCTAATTGGCAAGCAGCATGTGAATAAATTGGACGGTTTATTCATGTAACTCTAGTTTTCCTACGGTGCCTACAGACAACATTTCATGGCCTCTGTCCAAGCTACTTTGTATTACCATATTACAATATGTGTTGGTTCCAAATTACTTATAGCGTCTGCCGTCTTTTAAAATATTCACAATTGTTATTTGTGCTGTCTAGGTACAAAGACAAGATGTGTTGAAATTTGTTTTCCAATCTTAGATGAACAAGATGTGGTTGATTTGTACGTAAGGCAGTTGGATCAATATCCTAATATTAAGATTGCAGTGATAGGTAAAATTAATTTAGTCGTTTCCTTTTTGAAACCTAGGTTGTACCTTTAGATCCCATTTGAGCATCTTTACCAATACTTGAATTTTGCTTCGTAGTTATGCCCCGTTAACATAAATTTCTCCAACCCGTTGGTTCTGTGTAAGTTATCATCTTAGATTTTTTAGTCATATAAAAAAGATCTGACCTTAAAAATTGCCCACAAAGTTACATATATGGTAAAGTGGTCATGACACCATGACGTGTATGGAACAAGCACTATAAAATAAGAAATAAATTCATAGAAAGAACATATTGCTTGATTTACAGCTCAGATGTAAACTCGGGTAAAAAATATTTAAACCATACTGTACAATATACCAAATACGATAAGAACAAACGTTTTACAACCGAGCACACTCCTGTTAAACTCTTAACTGTGATCCATCACATTATACATAGAAGTCTAAATTTATACTCTGTTTTTATACAAACAAATATTTATTGCATTTTTAACACAAAAAGCGCTTCATCTTTAAAGTATATATAACCTATATTTCATAAGCCTATTTAAAATTAATGCCTTTTTTATTTTAAAGACCATATTACGAGTCCTACTGCTTTGAAACTACCCGTTAAAAAAATTGTTGAAGTCTGTCGTAAAAGAAACGTGCTCACATTAATTGATGGAGCTCATGCACCTGGTCAACTTGATCTGGACATGAACAGGATAAAAGCAGATTTTTATGTTGGTTAGATGATAATAGTTTCTCCAACTTAAAACATATGCACTGCAATAGATTTATAATTGTGTTATTAGGTTTCATTACCTTTAAAACTTTAGAAAAACTTGATTGAGCTTGCAGTAACTATAATAAGGGTACATGGGAATTTATCTGGTACATTCGGTGATCTACACTCGTGAAAAAACTATTAAACCAATTTAAATATTTTTACCCAGGCAATCTTCACAAGTGGTATTACACATTCCGTGGATGTGCTTTCCTCTGGATTTCTCCAAAACACAGAAACAAAGTCTTACCTTTGGTAACATCAAATTACAGCAATTTCACGATGCACCATCGATTTTGCTACTGGGGAACCCGTGATACTTCACCTCAGTTCACTGTCGCATCTGCGTCTAAGTTTTATGAAGATATAGGAGGATTGGTTGGTTGTTTATTCATTTAGTTGGTGTGAATCTCATGTTGTTTGAATTTTAAGGAGACTATCACTGGGTACAACAATAAGTTGGTAACATGGGCTCAATCAATGTTGTGTGAAGCATTGGGAACAAAACCTCTTGATATACCGCGGTCAATGAAACCACCAAACATGGCTGTGCTTTATTTACCAAAATCGTCAAAAAAGTAAGAAAATTATTATTACCAACTATATACAATACAGTTCAATAATAACTGTGATTTTGTATATGTACCTATAGTCATATTTTATATTCCTTAATAAATCAAAAATAGTGTTTTTTCTATACACCATTGTACTGACATACTGTATTTTATCAAACAAGATTGTTGTTTGTGACATATTAATTGGCAAGTAGGTTGTTTCGGCAACTAAACAAATATTAAAATATGTTGATCCATTGTTTTTTTGTGGCCAGAGTGGCATAAATCTACCATTAAAAGTCATTAATGTATGTTAGTGGCTAAAAATACTTGCCTTTTCTAAGGAAGCCTGTTTAATTTCATTCCCATTAGTTTAGTCCTTTGTTATTTATTGTAATAAACAATAACAACTATACCTTTACTTGATTGCATTGAAATAACAGGCAGATTGGAAGTGATGAGTTGATTGTTTATTTCATTAAAAAATATAATGGAATAACTGTTGGATTTACAACTATTGATGGAGAGGTTGCTTTAAGACTATCAGCAAATGTCTACAATTGTAAAGATGATTACTACAAACTTAGGGATGCTCTACTTGATTATTTTGACGAATAATAATTAAATTTAGCTATGTGTTTGTTGTAGAATGGAATTTTATGTAAACTACTAATCTTATCATATATGTTTGTATTAAATTACCTAACAGATGTCAGATTGTAGCCCATTGCTTATGATTGTTAATCTTGTTAAATGTGCTAGCAAACCGTGCTAAAGTTTTGGGCTTTGTAATATGATGGTGTTTATTATTATATATTAGGTGCTTGGTAATATGATGGTGTTTATTAATATATATTGTGCTTGGTAATATGATGGTGTTTATTAATAATAATCTTGTTAGTAAGGTGTTCTTGTGGAAGGTATCCTGGAATTGACCTTCTATTTGCTTAAGCTTTAATACGTTTCCATGTGATATTATATTATTTTAATATTGTGTTTTTTATATTAAAGTCCTAACAACACGTGCATTTAACGGCAGTTATGCAAATTGTAAAACATAAAATACAGAGTTTGCTAATATTCCATCCAAGTGTGTACTGTGTAGTGCTGATATAAAATATACCAATTGAAAGCATTTCATGACTTAGGGGGAAACCCCAGCGCGACATACTGTGACGTCGTAATTACGATGCGCCACGTTCAACATCTGTGAACTACGCTATCTGGAATTTTGTTTCTAATAAAAAAGGAACAGTGGGAAACCTGAAATAATAAAATATTTTTATTCAAAAAAGATAATTAAAAAGTTTATTTTCTGGATGATTTTATTATAAAATGTGTGAAAATATATTTTAGTCAGCCAATAAATAAAAATGTAAATGTTTCCTTTATTATGCCTAAAATCGATTGCAAACCTAAAATACATATGTTTCGAAATATTTTATTAGAGGCCTTGAAAGGATAGAAGTCACGGCAGTCGATTTAAAAAACATGGCGTCTCGAATCTTCAATCATGCCCGACGCGATAATCTCATTCACTCACTGTTCTTAGATCCAGTACACCGGAATGACGTAAAGCAGTCTGGACCCGAATCCGCCATTTTATTTGAACATTCGAGGCAGGCAAAAACGCGAGAATTTTCGTTACGTTGCAAAAAGTAATAGAACAGCAAGTGCGTGGCGACGCAGCCAAATTTCCGTATTAGCAAATCATGTAAATACGGTCACTGTTTTATTCGAAGAAACCTGTCTTGTACATAAAGGAACAGCAGATGCTCTTAACTCCCCCAATAATAATTTTAAGAATTGGATAGTTGCTTACCCGCAGTACTCTCCACGGCCGTTTGCGGCACTCTTGATAATGAGCAAGTTACAGAATTATGACGCATGTTTCTAAAGCTTTGAATTGGTCGTGTATGTGAACTAAATGCTTTGTTTGCGAAATTAATATGCCGGCAAGTTATCCATTTGTTTTATTTTTACAAGTGTTAAGACATGGCCGACTTCAAGCATTTAAAGTCGCCATTAGTGCGTTTTTCAAACGTTCGAGAACAGCCCACTACAGCTGCGCTTAGTCAGTGTTGGTTGTGACGCTCGAAGGGTATGCCGGTCTGCTGAAAGAGAACGAAGGCGGTTTTAACAAGGAGAGTTTTCCTCTTGAGCAGGCATTAGGTTTAGGCCAGAAAGCTGTGAGAATAGATCAGAAACCAGAAATGCATTCGGGATGGTATTATTAAATCGTCGCACTACTAAAACGATTTCAGTATGAAAACACAGGATTTTAAATACATTGTATATTTTTAATTTTTACCGCCTCTCGCGAAAATCATGTCTGCCTACTCGACGAAACGACCGCGGAAGATGCCTCTTAATGGTTGCCGCAGGTAAGTCGCATATTAATTTTATTTTAGTGTTTAAAAGTATTAATATTGGCCAGTTACAAAGGTATTTGGTTATATTTTATCACCATTCCGACATGGTACCTCCGGTTTTCAACAACGTTAAAGAGAAATAAAAACAAGACAGGAGCGTGACGTAGTTGAAATTCTACGTTTTCATTGGATCTCGCCTTATATATTCACCCGCGTAGTAAAACTCAAGCCTAATGAAGCTGTTGGTAAATAATCGGAACGTTTTCTCTAACTTTTGAACACAGTTTTACATTTTATTGTTTTGCATTAAAGTGAATTGTTAAACTGGCACCCTATTAAGCGTGTGTGATATTTTCTGGGCAATCTTCATAAATAAAGGTGTTCATCCGCACTACGTTTACTTTTAAGAAATAACTTCTTTATTGCACAAATAATATGTCGGTCTATGATTAAATCATAATTTAAAACTTTTTTTTTAAATTTAATTTAGTAATCACAATTTTCTTAATATGGTAATTTTTTGATCGATCGTGCTCCCCATTGTTTGGAAATAGGTGAAAATATTAATCTAGCAAAAATTGCCACTTTATTCGCCAAACATTTTTTTTACCAAGTTTATTAAAAATATTTTGTTCCACTAAAACGCACTGTATGAAATAATACGGTCTTTTTTGCTTATTTCCTATAAAACAAATGGTATGTTGCGCGGTCATTTCGCCAACAATTGTTTTCCGAACTCTGGTTTATCAGGCTAATCTAAATTGCTAAAGCTTGAGCAACTGTTGTGATGTTAAGTCTGTATTTGTTAAACGTAAAGTAAATTCTGCTGATCAATCGTTTACAAGTTAAACTATTTATAGCGTGTCAGGTTGTAAAACGAATTTTAACGTTAACCTTACATTGGAATTGTCGCAACCGTAAAAATAGTTTTAGCGTGGTAAACATTAAAAGTTTAATATTCTTAATTAAGATTAGGGCACTGGTGAAGAGTCTTTTGGTACATATCAGAATAAGCTGGTGAAAAGTATTAGGGGTTAGTGGTTAGCAAATAAGGTAGGGGAAAATTCTTTACCAGCTACCAAAATTTTAAAATTATACTTCCCCCCCTTACGTTAACTATGCTAACAACTAAATCATAATATAACCACTCACCCGTAACCTACAACCTTTAAAACTTTTCATCAGCCTAATATTTAACTAACAGAAAGATTCTTCACTGATGCCCTTGAATTTATTACTTTCTACTTGCCTGTGCTACAGTTTTTTAAAATTAAGTCAGTTATTCAAATGTTTTCATTTGTTTAGAAACATTGGATTAAAAAATGAACGGCTATATCTGGAAGGTCAGGAAATGTATCATGGCTTGCAATTGTTCAACCTAATGAGTAGATATACAAAGGATAGATTCCTTGTTTTTTCTCAAAAATGCTGCCTTATCAGTCTCCCATTAAATCTTTTCAAGGTATGTGCTATTGTATATTGGTTATGCAACTATAAATCTATTGTTTTTATAAAACAATACTTTATTAGGCAGTGTGTTCCCTTAAGGATGATCATATTAATGTGAAACAATAGATAGGAAATAAACCAGGAATAAATGTGGCACTTAATACAAATTTTATCAACTTTTACGTTTACAGCCAATTCCATTAGTTATCGCCTATAAATATCTAATGTTTAAATATCCTAACAACGTAAAGTGGAAAGTGTTGTGCAAGTATTTGTTTATATATACTCCAACAACCTTTAACTTAAAACATACATGTTATAATATGGATGTATATTGTCATGATTTCATTTTGTTTAAACATCTTCGTTCCAATATCTTTAGTAACAGCTTCTGGAAATGAAGTTGATTCCCCTTCAAAGATCAACAAGATCCCCATATCTTTACACGGTTTGTTTGGTGAGACAAACAGTTTAGATGATTCTATCAGCCTTCCATTTGTTGTTCAATCACCACCTTGTGGAAGTTCGATTAAAAAATCTCCTTCAAGTCCAAGCAAATCCTCGGTTTGTATATCTGAGACTAATTAAAGCATTTGGTTGAGCTATGACATCGAAAGAACATAATATGTTGTTACCACTTATTGTGATATAAATATTATATGATTGGAATTTTGACATTGTTTATATCCTTTGTTTAAAATGCAAATTACAGAGCTCCATTGTGACTGGCCACCATCAACCTGTGCTGCTGTCAGAGTTAACTGATGTTTCATTACTTGAAGAACAAATAAAAGGAATTTATCACAAAAACACCATCTGTTCATTTGTCTCTCCTTATGATAACCGCCGCTGTACAAACTCAGCTAATGTAAAACGTGGCTTGGGTAAAAGGTAATCATTGTTTATATGTTGTATTGAATCTAATGTCTTAATAATGTTGCAAGTTACAAGCGGAAACTATATACAACAGACAAATATGAATTAAAATAATTAAAGGTCATGGTAAAAGGCTAACAACAGAACTGAGACAATTCATAGGAGTTACATTTTTTTAGTTTAATATATTTAAAAAGAATAGATTTATATATATATTTATATAATTTTATACTAATAGAAGTGTAATGTTGAATCTGTCCAAGTCTTGATAAAATATTTTTCTAAAAGGAGATTTGTATAAAATATAGCTGTGTTTTTATTCCAATAAATTTTAAATTAAAACAATGGAAGTAATGACTGATATTTATTGTATATAAATATATTTTTTCTTTTAGCCCACAATGTATGCATAGGTGTTGAGTTTGAAATATATATATTCAAGTGGGGTAATAAAAACAGAAAACATAAACTTTCGATTTTCTCCCCAAGTAATAAATTTAAAAAAATAAATTTTATTCTGGAGGAACAGTATTCATCATACCTTGATGTCCAAAAAAGATTGTAGGATTTCTATGATTAAAATTTTATTCAAAATTTTGTGCTGTTTTTATTCCCCAGGATTTGGGTTAAAAAAAACATTAGCGGGGCAATAAAAAACAATGTTTTCAAAAGCAACTTAACTTAATCTAAAGATAGATAAATTAATAATGGAAGTACAGGGTAATAATACAAATATTAGTCATACAACTTAGGTATTATGTAGTCTATATTTTTTCAGAAACCTCAACTTTTTCTCTTTTTTTCACAAAAGCAAAATATCACCTACATACTTTAACAGCCTTGTTCTAAAGCTTTTCTTTCATAATTTATCATTTTTACTTCACTACTTCCTTTTAAACATGAGCTTACCCACAAATAACATTTATTAGACCAAAAACAAAGCCCATAAGTTTCATAACCTACATAGTGCACATGAAGTAATCCGTGCATTATACTTGATTTAACTAAATTATAAAGGCTTTTGAAAATCTAAAATGACATCTTGACTTTATCTAAACTAAATTCAGCAACATAACCATAAAATTGACATGTAACTAAACAGTCTTAACCCAAAACATAAATTACATTATCAGAAAATGTAGGCAAAGCTGTAAAATATCTGATTTGATAATTGGTTACCTTTAAAATCAATTAAATCAATAATTAAATTAAAATAATTTACATACATAACTTTAAAATTAATTTTACCACAAAGTTAATATTGGCTGGGGAAGAAAAAATAAAAGCAGAAAAAAACACAGTTGCTTTTTTTAACCCCCTTTTCATAAGGCGAATTTGGGGTAAAAAAAGACAAGAGAAAAAGGTATAAAATGTTCGTAAAACTTAAAATTAAAATATACCATCAGCAAGGTACTTAAATATGTAGCAAATACCTGTATTCATAATAAATTTATCACGAAAGGCCTTCTAACAAAAAAGTTTACCAAACCCCATAAAAAGTTTTTTTGGTCAATTTTTTGTTTGATTTAGTAATTTGTGTTTTACCGAAAAAAATAATTACCACCTAGAAGAACAGTTAGGATATAAAATAAGCCAAATAAATGTATTTTTTACCCACAAAAGCTGTTTGTGATAAAAGTGATTTTGAGTGCGCTAGGGGGGTTGTCCTTTCTTACCCCTAGTACCCCCTTGTTTTTTATTACCCCACTTTACTATATATATGTATGTTTGGGTTTGATATTTTGATATTTAAAATTTTTTTTAAAAAAATAGGTGTTTTTTTGTAAAATTAGAACCCCTCCTCTTAAAATATAGTAAAGAAGTCGCATTGTTGTAGTTTAAATCCAATATTATGCATACCTGTTGTGTGTGTTAATGTTATTACTTGTATCAGTCAGGGTATGTTTTTATCGAGCAGGTTAGTCTTTATATGCCATCAATTTCTAAGCAAAAGCTTGCACTATATCATTAAAGTTTGAACCATTATCCGTAATTATTTCAGCAGCAGCAGTAGCACGAAAAACATTGTAAAATAGTAATATTGCGTAAAGTATACGTCAGATACAGCTGATCAGAAGGTCACAAGCAGATTGGTCAAAAATTACGTAATCTCAAAGCAGACGTTCACATTTAGTCTCAATGCAGCCCAGATTGACTGTACGTTTAAATATGTGGTGTACTATTGACTTAAATGCAACACGGCACTCGTAACAACGGAAAAATGGTAAATGTATATATACGTATGTTGGCACCGAAGACCATTGTTATTAAAACGTATATATATATACAATGGCGCCGAAATTGTTAAGAGATAAAAGCGTGTGGCAACACTCGGCCACCGTAGTCATGATTATATACATACCTTTCACAATAAGCCATAATTAGTATTCGCATAATATAATTTCTGTTTAATTTCAAGTTTGTAGGGGTATATATTAACAGTAGGCCTATGATATATATGTATATATATATATATATAATATTTTTGTAATTTAAGTATGTAAAATATATATATATTTATTTCTTTTATTCAGTTACTGCAGCAAACATTTGTATCTTACAAGTCCATCATCAGAATTTCGAGATTTACAAACAAAGAAAACAGATAAATTTTCGTAAGTTAATACTTTATTCTTATTTGATATTTTATATTTTCCTAACATTTACAAGTTATCACAGCAACAAAGTGACAACTCAATCTTCATGTGTTACCAAGCTAAGCTACCAAACATTAGATGGTAAGTTTTGTACAAAATCTTTGCTATATTTTGTATTGTTGATTAATGATTATCAGTACAATTGTCAAATGTATGCATGTTGCATAGTAGTTTCATCGCTACTGTGTTGTTTCATATACTAACAGCAAAACAAAAATACAGTCAAACTGGTTTTACGGCTAAAATATGTTTTTATCTGTTCCACTATTTGGATAACAAACAGTTAAAATTGTTAACTTTCTCCGTGCAGACAATGAATCCCCTTCTATTACTTTGAACAGCTTGAATGACATTCCCTATTTTAACAGGTAAGCAGGCAGCACTGTAGCAATACATATATATATATATGTATTTGTGTATATATAGATTTTATAAAATCTTTAATTTTTATTATTTGACCCACAGTTCAATCAGCAGAGCTGGTATTGATTTATCAGATAGTGGTTACCAAACACAACATGTTGACCCTAGAAATGAGGGGAAAATTGTTAAAATAAAAAATCAGCAAGCTGCAATGAATCAAACTTCTTCAACTGCCGGACTTTGTTCTTATCAGAATAATTGTTCAAATCCCACGATATCAGTAAGTTGAGCTGCTAAAAATAATTCTTATTCTATTGTGCTGATTTATAACAAAGCAAATTTGTTCTAACTTAAAACTTGAGTAAAATTTTGAGTAAAATGTAGAGTGAAGCACCAAGATGGGAACAAAGGGGGGAGCAGTTTTTGGCCATGTTACCTAACTTTGTTAAGTAATAGAGCTGTGTAACATAGCATCTTGTAATGGGGTTCAAGGTTCTGACCGTGCCTTAATTCCCCCTTCTGGGTGCGCTACTGACTGTGTATATTTTACAAATGTATTGAATTGTATTTTCTATTTTGCATGCAGGGGATGCAGCAGACAGTAATAGTCAGACATCCTATGAACAAATCTAATTTATTATTTTTAAATGTTTACTGATTATTGGCAAATATATACGAGGGTGCCCAAGGTTTACTACCTGCGACTGTGTTTTTTAAAAATGTGATACCAAGATATGGCTTGTGATAAATAAATGTAACTTACTAGGCAATAACAAGAGCCCTCAGCTAAAGTCTGTCAATTTCTTCACAGGTGACACCAAAAGTCTTGTCAAGACCGAAGCATCCAGCAATGGCAATGGATGGTGATGTGTTGCAGGCTGTGGTTGATCTGCTCAATCAAAATCATGACAAACTGACATCAAAACAACAGATTGAGTTACTTAACTCTCTTGGCGTGACAGTAGCAACAATACAAAGCCCACTTCATAATTCATCTGATGCAACATGCAGAACAACTTATTGCAACCAAAACACAAAACCATCCAATTTATCAAACCAAAGTTCAGCTGTTTGTCACAAACCCACAAAGATGTTACCAGTTAACCACGTTCCATCTTCTACAACTCGTCAAAACACAGCCAGTGTTTTAAAAACATTAAATTCAAAAGAGAATGACACCCAAAGTTCTTTAGTTAAGGCTGAGACTGGTGTGAAACGTCCTACAAGTGAAATAGTGGAAAATGTACAAAGCAAAAAACGAAAGAAGAATGAAACATCGTCAACCAACTTCTTACGAGGCCTTTCTTCAGTAGAACTTGATAAGCAAGTGTCAAAGGCACTTGCCTCAATTCGTCACCCGGTGTCTACAAAAAAAAAGAGTGAGAGTAAGTTAAAGAAGGAAAGTGTGTCGCAAACCAAGTCGGTAAAACTGGCCAAAGTAAAACCCACACCCATGCAAGCAGTATTGCCCTCGGTCTCCATTCCTATGAACCCTGTGTTCACTTCTGACAAGTTTAAAGTTAGATGTCCTCAGTTACAGGAGTACATTGATTTGCAAAATGAAAAACATTTGAGACAAAAATCTCTTTTTCCCGACTTGTTCCATGAGGAGAGAAATATCAGCTTCTGCACTTGCAAGAAAAGTTATAAACGAGACATCCAAAAATTAAAGCAGAAAACGCAGAAAAGTCTGATAAAACACAAGCAATTGTGTAAATGCAAATGTGGTTCTGCAAAAATGTCAAAGGTAATTAGGAAATTAAAAAGCTCGTTAAAAAGTGGCAATTTTGAAGCCAGTGCTGACTTTTGGATGCTGTCAACTCTCAACTTGTATAATGAATCTGCCACTAACACTGATGAAATAAATGAAAAACATTCTAAACATATTAGGTTATATTGTGAAAAACTGGACACTGCAACAAAACATTGGCAGAAACTCTTAAAAGAAGAGAAAAAATCGATTCAACTTTTGACTCAGTCAATGCAATCCGATGTAAACGAAACCGCCAGCGTTTTGAGAAAGCTTGGAACAAAACCAGTTTCTTGTTCTCGAAGAAGGGGGATTTGTTCCAAGAAACCTGACACATGCGCTTTAAGTGATAGAAATGGTGACACTTGCCCCAATACTGCCTTGCCACTCTCTCCGTATTGCCACAATCATATTTGGCACTCCGAACATCAACTGTTATATAAGTTAGATCAAGGAATGAAAGTGGTTGCGGATATCAATCCAGACCCGGTTGTTATTCGACCCAGAAAGAAAACTAAGCTTCCTCCTTTAAGTAAAAGGAAAAAGCGAAGAAACAAACGCGGCAAAGCCAAAAACGGAGCTTTTAATAATAAGGTAAAAGAAGAAATGGAATTGGTTAACATTGATGATAACAGCACTGGTGACGGGTATCATGCAGAGAAACTTAAAATGAATCTTGCCAATGTAAAGTATAATGTTAGTTCGAAGTCAACTGCACACTGTTCAAAATATAACCACCATCAAGATACTGTTGATAAAATCGATGTTGACGGGTTAACCAACGAAGACAGTACATCAGGTATGTTTGACAGTCTCCTAGATGAGTCACAGCTACTGGATGATGAAATGTTCAAGGGATTTGGACACAGCAGTGAGGTGCTTGACAACGCGCTCATGCTTGCAAGTGCGGTGCATTCTGATAATGCAGGGAAACTAAACATTGACAGATTGCCATTCGATGATTTAAATGAAAGCAACGTATTTTTCTCATCAAACCATGAAGTTGATGATATATTATCAACACGTGGTGACTTGGATAACATCTACATGCAGAATAATCTTGATTCCCCTTCAGTTCAAACACAAGAGGAACCAGAATTATTAAATTCTATGTTTCTAACCCCAACCACCAGTGAAATTTACTCAGAAAGTAAATGGTCAACACCTCAGTTTACCAGCACTGCAGGTAAATTTTGTAGAATTTATTGTTTTTTTTCTTTTGTAGGGATATGCCAAGCTCGAGCTTAAAAGCTTGTGCACTTCGCTGAAAATACAGGTGTTTGTACTAGCAGAAAACAATCTATTAGACATTTGTTCTTTGGAAAGTTGATACATAACTGTAATTTAATTTTTGAAGATGTTGAATGATGTTATTAGAAAATGTGTATTTATGTGGATTTTGGATTTTTAGGCGTTATATTTGTAAATAATCTATTGCACAGTGGTTTGTGGTTAGTTTACTAGGCCAACTGTAACAGCAGTTGGCCTATTTTACTATTTATTTCGCTTATGTAGGCATAAATATTAAATCTATTTCCAATACTTCCTTTAATACCCAGGTTGCTGCTTATTGAAAGGGATTTATATTTTTAATTAGTTTGGTAGTGTCAAATGGTTGAGAAACACTGGTATAAACATGTTAAATATCTTGTTTTAGTTAAAATTTGTCTGGCATTTGAAACCCAATCAGTCAGAAACGAGCACAGATTGCTGTGCTGTCCCACTTTTTGTAGTAAAATAAATGTTTTCTTTAAATTTAAATTCAGAAATATGAAAAGTTTTTTTTTTACAATTTATTTTTAGATGTTGATCTGGGTGATGTTTCCTCTTCACTTGATTCCTCCTTTGCTGATGATCTTCATGAGTTAGAAGGAGTCATCCGGAGTTTACAAGATGAAACAGACAACCATATCCCCACCACACGTAGTAATCGTATGCACACCATGAATGCTGATGAATATACAAGTATACTTGCTAAGGAAATCTCACAGGTAATGTTTTGCATTGTATTTGGATGTCTATGTTGTCTATGTTGTTTTTGTATGCAATGCGTAACAATTAGTCACACTAATATGTGTATGCATATACCACATCGGGATACAGAATGTTTACACTCGATGTACGCACCGAAATTTTACTTTTTAACAGAAATATTTTACAATGTTTCATAATGGTGCATGTGTCTGCTCTCAATCGTCGATGAAGAAACATTCGCATTTTCCTCTAAAATGTTCTCGTACCTGCTCCCATTACGTATCAAAATTTATTTTGACTTTAAGAAAATTTGTGTGTGCAGTCAAAACATGGTTACAAAGCAACTCAGCAGAATATATTTTGCAGTTATAAAATTCTTACGCTCAAAAAAAGTTCTTGTGCTTTCGTTTACCACGTCTGTATGAAAATGGCATTTCTGTTTCCAGCTTTGGATTAGAAATGTTAGAGACCTAAAAGTACAAGGGTGTTTATGTTGGTAAATAACTTAGTGATTAGTTTGTTTTTCTCATTTGTCAGTGTTGGTAGCCTATTTTATTTTATTTCAGTTTGTGGTTATTGGGCTAACAATATATTCTTCCTGCACAGGAAATTGAGAACCAATCATTTGATTACAATACATCTCAATCAACCACATCTAACTTGGAAAATTGTACAGAATCCTTAAAATCTTTACCCTTTGAAACGATATGTTGCGCTGGAGAAACCCGATGTTCATCACATAATGTTACCTCATCCAAACCAACTTCAATTATGACATCACAATTAATAGCATTAGACAATACAAAGTTTAAATTATCTGCTCAGCCAATGAAAGTGCTACCACACACACAACAATTAAATACGAAGGCAAAACAGAAAAACACTAAACAGACAATAAAACGATCAAAATTAAAAACAACAAGAAAACAAAACATGGTAAAGCAAGAAACAAGCACTTCATGTACAAAGCAATCAAGTTCTGTTAATTCTTCTGTTGCGGTATTAACACATGTGCAAAGTGCAGTAAAATCGAAGATAGATAAACAACGTGCAATTGGAAAGAAGATCCGTTATAACCAAGCAGTTCACAGGTACGTTATTGTCTCTTATTTCTTTATTTTCACAATCGCATGTTTTCTTGAATAATAATCTATTATATTACTTGTCAGTTGTGAATAATCTGTTTATCAACCCTACTACTTCATTACAAATAATTTTAAATTTAATGCTCTAAGTTCTGGCATTTAATGATGTAATCATAACTTATTTATGTAACACTAACAAATATATTTTAAATAAACAATACAACATATAGTTAGCCGGTGGTGTATTAATTAACTACCAGTTTGAATTTGGGATGTATTTGATTCCGATAGAGCTTCTTTAGCGGCTTTTTAAAATCGATGGCACAATTCACAAATATAAATGTATCTTGTTTTCTTTCAGTAACATCATTCCTGTGGCACAACCGGTGGTTGCATTGACACCTACTGTTCGAGTACAGCCTCATATTATGCCGAGTAATGTTGTATGTACCACGGGGAAACTGTCAAATGTAAATTTTATCTTATCAAAATATTTGATGTGTAAACTCCCACTACGACACTACATTAATGGTTTTATTATTTTGAAGTGTTTTAATTACAGTTTATTTTTAAATAATTCATATCAACTGCGTTAAAACGGCTGTTCTGAGCCCTTAAGTTCATAGGAAATAACATAAGCAGAGCTTTTTACAATTCACTTTCTACAGAACAATCAAAGCATGGTACTTATACCAGTCAATGCATATGTACGTCCTGGTAACAATATGAGCCAGAGCATGGGTCTTGCATTCGCGGTACCTGCACACAACTTGACAAGTAACGTTGGTACAGTTATTCCAATACGGAACTCAACTGTAATGACCGGTGCTTGTCCACAGCAGTTGATCATACTCAACGGTTCACAAGCAGGAAGTAAGCAGAATTCACTTAAAAAAAAATCTTTGTGTATTTTGTTTCCTTGAATATCCTTGTTAAACCAGAACCCCATCATTCGTTTGTCAACCAATTTCATGTTTAATCCAAAGACACAAAGGGCTGTTATATACTTGTATAACATTAATGTCGACTTTCTCTATAAATATGTATCTATTTATTCTTTAAGAGCACTACCAACTTGGGTTTCTGCTTTAAATTAAATTCATTACACGTTACAGTTGCCACGTGTGCAAATATGGCGCCATCTAAACAAACCATCAACACCACTGTATATCCACCTAATGTCACAAACACCATTATCACTCAACAATGTGGGTATATGTTTATTATAATAATTTAAATTATCTATTAACAACATAAATTGCATAAAATTTATTCACAACACAATTTTTTTTAGTTTTTTATATTTTCTATATTTTAGCAAGTGTTAAAAAACCCACTACCACGACCACTCAGTCAAAATCTATCTTACTCAAGAACAACCAGACAAGGAATATGAATGTAAGTTCACCAGTAACAACCAGCAACAAGAATTACCAGATAAATAACAATCAACTACAAAGCATCACATTAACCAGTCCTACAAACAATACGTTGGTGTTTGGTAGCAATGATTTGACGATGACCAACGCCACATCAACCAACCAAGTCACTTCCACATCAGTATCTACCTGTTCATCCACCATCATGATCAACACATCCAACCAATCAAGGATACAAACATTAGTTGATGAACATGACAAGTTGAAGCAGATAGTGGAACAACTCAACCGTCCTAATCTTACACCAACAATAACAAGTACAGTTAAAAATACCAACCGAGCTCGAAATTCATCATTAGTTATTCCTCCAGTACTTTCTGGATCATCGGGTACACTTATGTTCTCACCAAGTAGCAAGCATAAAGGACTGCCCATTCTAAAGGAAGATACAATCCCAACAACATCATCACCCACTATAAGTGGTAATCACTCTGCGCCAACAGGGTCAAAAAGTGGAACAGTTCACTGGAACCAGAGTTCTGCTGGACCAGATGTCCCACCACCAATTCCACAAAACTCTGTGTATAGCGGAGTAGGTGGTCAAACGTCAAACATGCTATTTTGCAGACGAATAAGTCCCAGTTTAAATAATACACAGCATGTTGTGGTAGGCAGGCTTGGTTCATTGGGTCGACTAGGCCTACCTCGCCTTACGGTATCAGACATTCACGATAGAAACATCCATATATCCTCACACAGGAGTCTTTCAGAGAACGCACGTAATTCAAACCAATCTGAGAAACCGACTGCCTACATACAGTTAACTAAAGATCCATCACTTGCAACTTTGGAAAAATCTGTAGAATTGAACACCACAGACTCTGCTGTTACGATGCAAGATACAACAACTGTAGCAACTACACTCCCAGAAAACTCTGTTACTGACCATAAACCACTGATAAGACATAACACAAGAAAATGTGAGCACACCGTCACACTTGTGGATCCAAATTTGATTTCTCCACCTAAGCAACCTGTTATGGTTGCATCTAATTCAAGCATCACAAATTTATAGTTGCATTCCTCTTCTCACTGACAAACAGCAATGAAGTTTCTAATGTTTGTGTTTTGCTGCTCTCATTTTTTTGTTGTCTTTAAATTATTTTATACATAAAAGTATATCTTTGATTATATGTATTGTATTTCAACATTAAGTTACAACAGATCACGATTTTTATCTGGCGCTATGTTTTGTGGGTATCAGTTTGACAGAGTAATGTGCTCTTGTTGTAAAGCTCCTGACTATTGATTTTTTCTATTTACTTATGGTTTGTAGCCTATAACATTTGTTAAATTTTGCCAATCTTGTTAAGATATTCGTTTGTTAGCTTTTACGAAGTGTTACAAATAAGGATTGGGATTAGAATTGGGAATGTTTCGTTAGTGCAGTAGCAATCATGTTGTGTCAAAATGTGTAATTTCTGTTTATCGTTGCTGAGTAGTTTCAATACACAAGTACAAGCACTTATCTTTTCATTAAAAGTTATTTTTGTTATAAGAACATGGTAGTTGTAAACTCTTCGGAATTGAATTTTCGTATTACAAAGCAAAGACAAAGAATATATTTTGCATTTGTCAATTTTGATCAACTGAGGCAAATATTCAGTTTGTATTACAAATCATACTTTTCCAAGAAATTTTACGATGGATGAGAAAGGTATGGTATGTAAGCCATACTATGGTATGCAGGCCATTCGGTTTAAAAAAGTGTTGGTAAATTAATTAAAATAAGTTTGTTAGTAGAATTTGCTTTTCCAGCAAATAACATACTCAACTTAGTTCTGCTGAGTTTAAAACGAAAACCAAAAAACGAAGAGTTTCAACGTGGAAACGTCGTGTCTGGAACGTTTTCAACGGAAGATCGTAAAAATTTGGATCGGATGGTCAGTGTATTTGTTCCGACCATAGCTTGGGCGCATATGCAGTGCCGGCGCATGCGCAGTAACGCCTGGTACAAATATTATCAGTCGGAATGAATATATCACGTCATCACGACACTACATTAAGTAGTAAATTTGAGTAGGATCAAAAGCTTAGGTAAAGATCATCAACGAAAATTTTATATCTGCCGAAAACACTAATTTGGAGTGATTTTTACACTGGTCGTTTCGCCGAAATCGTAAAATTTCTATAGCTCTGGTTTTCGCACAATACGTTTAGCAATGGGTTAATGCTTTAACGCTCAGGCTGGAAGCTTTCCGAAAATCCCCTTAGTATGACGTAGTTAGATATTTCTATGAGGTCGTCGAGCGTATCGATGTTATTGCGCAATTTTATTTAAAAGTTTGAGGTAGGCCTGGAGCATATTTGTTGTTTAGTATTATTTTAAAGTTGGAGGTAGGCCTGGAGCATATTTGTTGTTTCGTGTTATTTAAAAGTTTGAGGTAGGCCTGGAGCATATTTGTTGTTTCGTGTTATTAAATTGTTTAGTGTTATTTTAAAGTTTGAGGTAGGCCTGGAGCATATTTGTTGTTTAGTGTTATTTTAAAGTTGGAGGTAGGCCTGGAGCATATTTGTTGTTTCGTGTTATTTAAAAGTTTGAGGTAGGCCTGGAGCATATTTGTTGTTTAGTGTTATTTTAAAGTTGGAAGTAGGCCTGGAGCATATTTGTTGTTTCGTGTTATTTAAAAGTTTGAGGTAGGCCTGGAGCATATTTGTTGTTTCGTGTTATTAAATTGTTTAGTGTTATTTTAAAGTTTGAGGTAGGCCTGGAGCATATTTGTTGTTTCGTGTTATTAAATTGTTTAGTGTTATTTTAAAGTTGAAGGTAGGCCTGGAGCATATTTGTTGTTCCGTGTTATTAAATTGTTTAATGTTATTTTAAAGTTGGAGGTAGGCCTGGAGCATATTTGTTGTTTAGTGTTATTTTAAAGTTGGAGGTAGGCCTGGAGCATATTTGTTGTTTAGTGTTATTTAAAAGCTTGAGGTAGGCCTGGAGCATATTTGTTGTTTCGTGTTATTAAATTGTTTAGTGTTATTTTAAAGTTGGAGGTAGGCCTGGAGCATATTTGTTGTTTCGTGTTATTAAATTGTTTAATGTTATTTTAAAGTTGGAGGTAGGCCTGGAGCATATTTGTTGTTTAGTGGTATTTTAAAGTTGGAGGTAGGCCTGGAGCATATTTGTTGTTTAGTGTTATTAAATTGTTTAGTGTTATTTTAAAGTTGGAGGTAGGCCTGGAGCATATTTGTTGTTTAGTGGTATTTTAAAGTTGGAGGTAGGCCTGGAGCATATTTGTTGTTTAGTGTTATTAAATTGTTTAGTGGTATTTTAAAGTTGGAAGTAGGCCTGGAGCATATTTGTTGTTTCGTGTTATTAAATTGTTTAGTGTTATTTCAAAGTTGGAAGTAGGCCTGGAGCATATTTGTTGTTTCGTGTTATTTTAAAGTTTGAGGTAGGCCTGGAGCATATTTGTTGTTTCGTGTTATTAAATTGTTTAGTGTTATTTAAAAGTTGGAGGAAGGCCTGGAGCATATTTGTTGTTTCGTGTTATTAAATTGTTTAGTGTTATTTTAAAGTTGGAGGTAGGCCTGGAGCATATTTGTTGTTTAGTGTTATTTTAAAGTTGGAAGTAGGCCTGGAGCATATTTGTTGTTTCGTGTTATTAAATTGTTTAGTGTTATTTCAAAGTTGGAAGTAGGCCTGGAGCATATTTGTTGTTTCGTGTTATTTTAAAGTTTGAGGTAGGCATGGAGCATATTTGTTGTTTCGTGTTATTAAATTGTTTAGTGTTATTTAAAAGTTGGAGGAAGGCCTGGAGCATATTTGTTGTTTCGTGTTATTAAATTGTTTAGTGTTATTTTAAAGTTGGAGGTAGGCCTGGAGCATATTTGTTGTTTAGTGTTATTTTAAAGTTGGAAGTAGGCCTGGAGCATATTTGTTGTTTCGTGTTATTAAATTGTTTAGTGTTATTTCAAAGTTGGAAGTAGGCCTGGAGCATATTTGTTGTTTCGTGTTATTAAATTGTTTAGTGTTATTTTAAAGTTGGAGGTAGGCCTGGAGCATATTTGTTGTTTAGTGTTATTTTAAAGTTGGAAGTAGGCCTGGAGCATATTTGTTGTTTAGTGTTATTTTAAAGTTGGAAGTAGGCCTGAAGCATATCTGTTGTTTAGTGTTATTTTAAAGTTGGAAGTAGGCCTGGAGCATATTTGTTTTTTCGTGTTATTTATTTGTTTAGTGTTATTTTAAAGTTTAAGGTGGTAGGCCTTGAGCATATTTGTTGTTTATATAAGAGTTTAATGTTTTGTATGCAATATTTCCAATCTAGAACACAAGTTATGTTTTGAATGCAATATTCTCATCCTAATGGTAGGTAAGTGAACTTGTCCTTGTATTGAGTAAAATCAGATGGTAAATGTAAATGGCAAATGCAATACCACAGCTCAGAAGTAGTTTCATGCAATTGCCAATAGGCATGAGCAATATACAATCTGTTAAGATGATTGCTTCTAAATTTTGAATCAGGTAATGTCCTATATATTATGATGTTATTGATAAATGTTATGTGTGCTGACCGAATGCCTCAATTAGGTTGTTACGTTACAGGTATGGCCGTATGGGTGCTTTCCATACCTGTACATAACTACCGATATCGATGTGTTCAATTCAACTTATTTATTTTGTTGTATTTGTGCTAATACATATTTCACAATATCAGTAAAGTAGTGTCTAGTATGCTGCTGGCGTCGTGGCTTAGTGGTTAGGCGCCTGCATTGCAACCAAAGTGTGCCCGATAGCCAGGCAAGTAGATTATTGTAGATAAGATTCAAAACATAGATTATTGTTGCTACCGCAGGCCAATGGAAGTGGTGAATTAAAACTTTTGGTTTGATTTACGCATACATTAAGCCACTGGCGTCGATTTATATGGTGCAGGGTATGCAGGCCTACCCTGAGAAAAAAATATTGGAAGTACAGTGTAATAATACAAATATATTAGTCATACAACCTATGCACTATGTAGTCTCTATTTTCTCAGAAACCTCAACTTTCCTTTTTTTTTCTTTTATAGTTTTACTTCACTACTTCCTTTTAAACATAAGCTTACCCGCAAATAACATTTATTAGACTAAAAAAAGCCCATAAATTTAATAACCTATATAAACCACAAGAAGTAACCAGAGCATTACACTTGATTTACTTAAATTATAAATTTATGGTTTTAACTAAATTATAAAGACTTTTGAAAATCTAAATGACATCTTAACTTTATCTAAAGTAAATTCAGCAATAATCATAAAAAAATGACCTAATTAAACAGCCTTAACTTAAAACATAAATTACACTATCAGAAAATGTGGGCAAAGCTGTAAAATGTCTGATTTTGATACTTAATTACCTTTAAAATCAAATAAATCATTAATTAAAATAATTTAATTTACATATTAAAATTAATTTTATCACAAAGTTAGTATTGGTTGGGGTAGAAAAAACGGGTAACACTAAAAGAGGGAAAAGGGAAAAGAGGGAAAAGGGGGAAATCGACACTACAAGGGGAAATAGGGAAAAGAGGGGAAAAGGGAAAACTTGCATTCCTAAAGGAGAGGAACAGGAAAAGAGGGAAAACAGGGAAATGCTGCTTAGTAAAAATAATTAGATTTTTTTATATTTTATTTACTTAACTTTGATAATTAGAAAAAGGGAACAGGAGAAAATCAATACTAACCCAAGGGAAAAGATAAAAGTAAAGAAAAGAGGGAAAACAGGGAAAATGGTGGAAAAGAAAAAGAGGGATAAAGGGAAAAGGAAAACAGGGAAACAGTTGAAAAGAGGGAAAAGTGGGAAAAGATGGGAACAGTCGTAAAGAGGGAAAACAGGAAAAAGAGGAAAGACAGTTTTCCCCTCTTCCCTTTTTTTCTGTTTTCCTTCCCTTGTTAGTATTAATTTTCTGCTGTTCCCTTTTTCTAATTTCAAAGTTAAGTAAATAAAATCAAATTAAAAAAATATCGTTTTTTTACTAAGCAGCATTTCCCTGTTTTCCCTCTTTTCCTTTTCCCCTTTTTTAGGAATGCAAGTTTACCCTTTTTTCCTCTTTTCCCTTGTAGTGTCCATTTCCCTCTTTTCCCTTTTCCCTCTTTTAGTGTTACCCAGAAAAAACAAAAACAGAAAAAACACAGTTGTTTTTTATTACAAATACCTGCATTCATAATAAATTTATCACGAAAGGCCTTCTCACAAAAAAAGTTTAGCGAACCCCATTAAAAGTTTTTTTGTCAATTTTTTGTTTGATTTAATATTTTGTGCTTTACCGAAAAAATAATTACCACCTAGAAGAACAGTTAGAATAAAAAATAAGCCCAATAAATTTCCTTTTTACCCACAAAAGCTGTTTGCGATAAAATATTTTTTTAGCGGGCTAGGAGGGTTGTCCTTTCTTACCCCAAGTAGCCCATTGTTTTTTATTACCCCACTTTACTATAGCCTTTATTGTCTTAGGAAGCCTAAAGAACCACAGATTTTGTTTGTGAGCAATGTAGTTATCAGATTGATACTGGCAGAATACATTACTTTACAACTGTACACTATAACTGTAAGTCTGTAATCCTATTATGAATCTAAATTGGAATATAGTCAAGTGGGATAATAAAAAACGGAAAACATAAACTTTCGATTTTTTTTCTATGTAATAAATATAAACAAAAATATTTTAAGTTGTATAACCTATATAAAACTCAACAAGTAACTGAAGTACTACACTTAAATTAAGTAAATGTTTTAAATCTAAAGTACAGTCTAAACTAAAGCAACATAATTTAAAAATGACCTGCAACTAAACAGTCTTAACCTAAAACATAAATTACATCATCAGAAAATGTAGGCAAAACTGTAAATAACTGTTTTTAATACTTGATTACCTTTAGAAATAATTAAATCAATAATTTATTTGAAATACTATACCTTTAAAATCAGTTTTATCACAAATTTAATATTGGTTGTAGTAGGAAAAATAAAAACAGAAAAAAACAGTTGCTTTTTTCACCCCTGTTTTATAAGGCAATATCGGGGTAAAAAAACAAGAAAAAGAGGTGTATAACAAATATTCTTAAAAATTTAAACATACAAGCAGCAAGTTACTTAAATATGTAGCAAATAACTGCATTAATAATACGTTTATCATGAAAGCCCTTCTCACAAAAAAAAGTTTAACAAGCCCTATAAAAAGTTTTCAATTTTTTGTTTAATTTAGTAATTTGTGTTTTACCGAAAAAGAATTATCATTTAGAATTAAAGTTAGTATAAAAAATATGCCACATAAATATTGTTTTAACCCAGAAAAGTTGTTTGCAATAAATTGTCTTTTTTTAGCGGGCTAGGAGGTTTGTCCTTTCTTACCCCAAGTACCCCATTGTGTTTTATTAAGCCACTTTACTATAAAGTAAAAAAAAACTTAATGAGTTAAACCCCATTATAGCACACAACACAACCAATTGAACACATAAAATGGGTAGTACAATAACTAGTAACCCTTCGTTAACCTACATTTTTCTTTGTGATCCCTGGCAGCAGCAGCAGTCTCTGTATGTATGCATTGGCATTAATACAACAAAATA
Organism: Ciona robusta; assembly: GCF_009617815.1. NCBI lineage: Eukaryota > Metazoa > Chordata > Ascidiacea > Phlebobranchia > Cionidae > Ciona > Ciona robusta. Next base: position 146,035 of record NW_028323128.1, read on the forward strand.
AATAAGTTGAATTGAACACATCGATATCGGTAGTTATGTACAGGTATGGAAAGCACCCATACGGCCATACCTGTAACGTAACAACCTAATTGAGGCATTCGGTCAGCACACATAACATTTATCAATAACATCATAATATATAGGACATTACCTGATTCAAAATTTAGAAGCAATCATCTTAACAGATTGTATATTGCTCATGCCTATTGCCATAGGCGTAAAGTTTTACTAAACTTTAGGGTTGCAAAAACCAGAAAAAAGGAAGTCTTTGCAACCCTTTGTTTTCGGTTTGCAACCGTTTAAATATGTGCTTTTTAAACGCTCATACAAACGTAAACGTATTCAGAAATACTTAGGGATGAGACAAATTAAAATTATGCGGGTTCGGCGAGTCCGTGTAATGAGAAACGGTCAAATCCGATTGCCGCGCCAGTGACGTCACAGTTGCTATGTCGCATGCGCCTTTCGTCAAGCCCACACGAGTGTGCGGTTATCTTACAAACGAAGACCCGTCTATCGGAAATAATGGGTTTCTAGAACGAAATATCGCGGAAATAAACTGCCTAAATCGTTTCCAACACTGCTTTATATTTATATACAATGTTTTCCTCAGCCAAGCAGCATATTTATTACGAATTAGTAGGGATTTACATGTGGATTCATTGCATCATAATAGCGGTTGTTTGAACCTGGCAATTGATTACGACATAATAGCAATTCACACGTTGATTATTGACTTCATAATAGCAATTCACACGTTGATTATAGCGATTCACACTGAATTATTTAGCAAACAGGAGTTTAAATACCAGTTGAACGCATTTGTGTCGTGAATGACGCATCGGTATTGACATATTTTAACGAACGTAAACGAAGTTTGTTCGCAGTAATAATAGCGTCTCCGTTTGGTCGAACGTAATTGCTTACGCATTATTAGTATGGAGAAAATCAAAGGGTTGCCAGGCAACCCTGCAACCCCGTAACTTTACGCCAGTGCCTATTGCATGAAACCACTTCCGAGCTGTGGTATTGCATTTGCCATTTACATTTACCATCTGATTTTACTCAATACAAGGACAAGTTCACTTACCTACCATTAGGATGAGAATATTGCATTCAAAACATAACTTGTGTTCTAGATTGGAAATATTGCATACAAAACATTAAACTCTTATATAAACAACAAATATGCTCAAGGCCTACCTTAAACTTTAAAATAACACTAAACAAATAAATAACACGAAAAAATAAATATGCTCCAGGCCTACCTCCAACTTTAAAATAACACTAAACAACAAATATGCTCCAGGCCTACCTCCAACTTTAGAATAACACTAAACAATTTAATAACACGAAACAACAAATATGCTCCAGGCCTACTTCCAACTTTGAAATAACACTAAACAATTTAATAACACGAAACAACAAATATGCTCCAGGCCTACTTCCAACTTTAAAATAACACTAAACAACAAATATGCTCCAGGCCTACCTCCAACTTTAAAATAACACGAAACAACAAATATGCTCCAGGCCTACCTCCAACTTTAAAATCACATGAAACAACAAATATGCTCCAGGCCTACCTCCAACTTTAAAATAACACTAAACAATTTAATAACACGAAACAACAAATATGCTCCAGGCCTTCCTCCAACTTTAAAATAACACTAAACAACAAATATGCTCCAGGCCTACCTCAAACTTTTAAATAACACTAAACAATTTAATAACACGAAACAACAAATATGCTCCAGGCCTACCTCAAACTTTAAAATAACACGAAACAACAAATATGCTCCAGGCCTACTTCCAACTTTGAAATAACACTAAACAATTTAATAACACGAAACAACAAATATGCTCCAGGCCTACTTCCAACTTTAAAATAACCATAAACAACAAATATGCTCCAGGCCTACCTCCAACTTTAAAATAACACTAAACAATTTAATAACACGAAACAACAAATATGCTCCAGGCCTACTTCCAACTTTAAAATAACACTAAACAATTTAATAACACGAAACAACAAATATGCTCGAGGCCTACCTCCAACTTTAAAATAACACTAAACAACAAATATGCTCCAGGCCTACCTCCAACTTTAAAATAACACTAAACAACAAATATGCTCCAGGCCTACCTCCAACTTTAAAATAACATTAAACAATTTAATAACACGGAACAACAAATATGCTCCAGGCCTACCTCCAACTTTAAAATAACACTAAACAATTTAATAACACGAAACAACAAATATGCTCCAGGCCTACCTCAAACTTTTAAATAACACGAAACAACAAATATGCTCCAGGCCTACTTCCAACTTTAAAATAACACTAAACAACAAATATGCTCCAGGCCTACCTCAAACTTTTAAATAACACGAAACAACAAATATGCTCCAGGCCTACTTCCAACTTTAAAATAACACTGAACAACAAATATGCTCCAGGCCTACCTCAAACTTTTAAATAACACTAAACAGTTAAATAAAATTGCGCAATAACATCGACACGCTCGACGACCTCATAGAAATATCTAACTACGTCATACTAAGGGGATTTTCGGAAAGCTTCCAGCCTGAGCGTTAAAGCATTAACCTTAGCAATGTTTTGTTGGTTGGGTCGATTGACGATTCTATTATTTGGTTTGGTTTCTGTCAGATTTTTTTTCGCCCATGATACGTAAACTTAAGACTATAGAAGCAGAGCGAAAATTAAACTTTTTTTGTCGATAAAACGCTCTAACAGTAATATTTCTGGGTTGCAGCTCGTAATAATAAACTGCAGTGTTTCACAGATAATACTAAGAACGACAACAATTCGCTCCAATATTGCTTCTCATTTGTTTAGACACATGCTAGTAGTAGTGGGTAATCCTTTAGCTGGTGGCCAACATTTTGAAACCAAAATTTCAGGTGGCCACCAGCTAAAGGATTAGTAGTGCGAAAACACCATAAGCAGAAAAAGATAGCACCTTATTGTTATTGTCGAATTGTTCATTCTACATTTTGCTTTTGAATCTAGTTGGAATAGCAAGAGACCAGGTTTAAGTAAATTTCAGTTTTATACTCTTGTGGGTCTACGGTAATGTTTTATTATTTTTTTATATATTTTATGATCTGGTATGTAATGTACGGTACTTTACAGAAGCATTTATGTATTTATGGTGATTTTACTGATTGATTCTATTAAAACCGAACATTCAAGTTATTAAACTTGAATAGCAGTTGATTAGTATTATCCAAACGATTTGAATCTGGAGCGAGTGTATGAGTAAATATGTTTAACAAATTCACAACCATCCTACAACAAGCTGTGGATGCCCTCGCACCTGATGCTCCTCTTCATGAAGATTTTGTTTATCATTGGAAATCTGTCACCAATTTTTACATAGAAAACACAGATGACAAAACTCCCGTAAATATATTTATATATATTAATTATATATGAATAATATGTCATATTATATTTATGTACATTTTGTATAAAATACAAATAAAGTGGTAAAATGGGTGCTTTTCAGGTGAATTTTGGTTAGAAAAAAAGGTTGAAAGAAAATTTTGTTGGGCACAGTCATAACATAGGCCCATCTAATTGTTTTTGCCGTATTGTGGGATCTAACAATCATATTGTTCATTTTATTATAATATTGGTCTGAATTTATATGGAAGCAGGGGCGCAACCAGGGGGGCTGTTTTGCTGTCATGACAGCCCCCTTTTTCCGCAGACACGCACGCAGCCAGAAAGTGCTAAGACGCACACACACGCGTTGCATTCAATATTACATTCATTCGCTTGGAATTGAAACAATTTTTCGTTCAACTGTTACGTCACTTGTCCTATTGCAACGTAACTATTAATTATGACGTTTCATAATATAACAATCGGGAGGAATGTGCCCACTGCCCAACCAACCACGAGATCGAAACTTCGTGTATGAGCGTCACATTTTTACGCTCTGCGCCGGCGTAGGAAATAAAGGAAGACGCATGCGGTAGCATACATTCCACACCTAACAAGCGAAGCAATCGATGTGAATTTATTCTCGTGAAAAGTGACGTAATGAAACTCTGGTTCTCGTGCGGTGCCAACAAACGATATTTTTTGGCTTTCATCCAATCTCGACCGGGCAGTACTTTGAAATATTATATTACAATCTCTGCTGGTTCCAATTTACTAATAGCGTTGCTCATAGGCGTAAAGTTTTACTAAACGTTAGGGTTGCAAAAACCAGAAAAAAGGAAGTCTTCGCGCCGGTAGGCGCGAAAAAAAAAACGGTTTGCAACCCTTTGTTTTCGGTTTACAACCCTTTAAATATGTGCTTTGTAAAAGCTCATACAAACGTAAACGTATTCAGAATTACGTAGGGATGAGACAAATTAAAATTACGCGCGTTCGGCGAGTCCGTGTAATGAGAAACGGTCGAATCCGATTGCCTGGCGAGTGACGTCACAGTAGCTATGTCGCATGCGCCTTTCGTCAAGCCCGCACGAGTGTGTGGTTATCTTACAAACGAAGACCCGTCCGTTGGAAATAGTAGGTTTCCAGAACGAAATATCGCGGAAATAAACTGCCTAAAACGTTTCCAACACTGCTTTATATTTATATGCAATGTTTTCCTCAGGCAAGCAGCATATTTATTACGAAATAGTAGGGATTCACACGTGGATTCATTGCATCATAATAGCGGTTGTTTGAACCTGGCAATTGATTACGACATAATAGCGATTCACACGTTGATTACTGACGTCACAATAGCGATTCACACGTGAATTATTTAGCAAACAGGAGTTTAAATACCAGTTGAATGCATTTGTGTCGTGAATGACGCATCGGTATTGGCATATTTTAACGAACGTAAACGAAGTTTGTTCGCAGTAATAATGGCGTCTTCGTTTGGTCGAACGTAATTCCTTACGCATTATTAGTATGGAGAAAATCAAAGGGTTGCCAGGCAACCCTGCAACCCCGTAACTTTACGCCAGTGGCGTTGCTCCTCCCTCTTATATTAGCACTTCACCTAAAAAAATCACATAATCGCGGTTTATCTGCATATAAAGCAGTGGTTCCCAAACTTTATTTACTCGCTTTACACTTTTAGGTTCATGCAACGTTCTCAACTTCTCGTACCACCTACATACTAAACTACTGAAGGCTCGTGAACAACTGATCTTAAATAGTGAAATTAGAAACCGCACGCATAAGTATATAAGTATTTTTTTCAGCGAGAATTCGCAACACAAACTTGACACAGCTTTTTCAAAGTTGCGTGTAAAATATATGTAATTTGCCTATTAAACAAGGTAACACGGTGGAATAAACAACCTAAACATGTTCCAGAAGTAGCAATGCTGTATATTTACGATGTTTTCCTCAGTCAAGCAGCATAATTATTACGAAATAGTAGGGATTTACACGTGGATTCATTGCATCATAAAAGCGATTGTTTGAACCTGGCAACTGAATACGACATAATAGCAATTCACACGTTGATTATTGGCGTCATAATAGCGATTGTCCCCCTAGATTATTTAGCCTGCAAGTGCTTGAAAACAGGTTGGATTTTAGCCCTTTTTACGTATGCCAAGAAGTAAAGATAGGCTTGGAAAAATACTTTGTACGCGCATGAAGCAACGCCCAGGTTTAAGAAAGTTGGAAACCACTATAATGGGGAATATAAATAGCATGAAATGTCACGCTCAACGTAATGTATGTGAAATAAACTAATGCTTATAATTATAACAATCACTAAAAGATCATTTGCGATCGTTTGGTGTAAACTTGATAAAACCACAGAACTACTGATCGTATGGGAGAGAATAAAACACGATTGTTTATCAACAATCTCGTTTATGATGTAACAATCGTAATGGATTATCAAAGGTATTCTGACGAAAATATTCGTTAAATTATCTACGATGGACATGCGTAAACTGTCACCAATGTTTCATTTGTTTTTACTAATTTAGATACGTCTTTTTACCATTAATTTACCGCGTAAAGTAGAATGTACATTCGTCTGCACAACCAATAAGGGGGGTACTTTATCGCGTCAGAGATAAACGTTGACTGGACGTAAATATGACAGTCCCCTTTTGAACACGCTGGTTGCGCCACTGTATGGAAGCATATGCTGAGCTAATATGCTCCTAAAAAAAGTGCATGGCTAACAAATTTAAATTGATGACGACATTACTTTGCAGTCAAAGAAATATGGATAATGTTTGCATTTATGAAAAAACAAAATATGTTCTTTTATGGCGCTATACCTAAAACAGAAAAAAAAATTAAAAATCATTATTTACCAAGTAGCATACTTGGTAACTTAAAAGCTGGCACAAGGTGTATGAAATGGAACACCCGTGTTATAAAGATAAGTCATTGGCATTGTTTCCACAAAGTTTGTTTAACATGAATTACCGTCCCGCTTTTAAAACTAGGTAACTGACAGCAACATACCTTCGCATCTCAAGCAAATGTTGCAGATTTTAGTTCAAGAGGAAAATGAGCGTGAGGCGGGAGACACTGGGCCGTGCATGGAGTATTTATTGCAGGTATGCTTGGATGATATATTTGTGAAAGCAATTAAATTTATAGAATTATATTGAGACGGTAAATTGGTAATAATGACTTTAATAAACTATTATTGTTACATCAAAAACGAGATTGTTCTCTACCATCGTGTTTTATTAGCTTCCACCCAATATGTAAAGTTTTTGTAAAATTTTTGTTGTGAATTAATTTTGGTATCTGAATTTTAATTAGCGACGCTATCAGTAAGTTGGCAGCAAAATGTCAATTGGAAGCAATTAAAACATAGTTGTTATGAACAATTTAACAATCGAGTAGGTTATCAATGGTATTATAACATAAATAACCATTAGATTATCCACGATAAATATAATATATAACTTTCACCAATATTTTATCTGTTTACTTTTAGGTGCGTGTTACTATTATTAATATTAGTTTTAATTCATCTCATCAATTAGAACAAGTATTTTTGTGTGCAACCAATAAAATGGTCATTTTTAACACTTAGGAGTTTAGCCTTGACTTGACGCAAGTATGACAGTCACCTTTTAAACGCACTGGTTGCGTCGGTGAAAATTGTAATATACATATTAGGAATATGCCAAAAGAAATTTACATCTAAAGTGAAAATCTTTTACTGAACCACTAGTATTGGTGCTTAAGCTTTTTGTACTTCTTGGAAGATATTATGTGAGTCTGTATGTAGTGCAAAGAGATAGAGATGATTAAACCATTCTCCCTGCTTACATAAACATGATCAGTCGACTCAATGCACTGTACTATCAATTGTTGTTGATTGGATCAAACATCGAGGCATTTTATTTGTTCCTATTTGATTGTTACACCATCAACACTTCATCCAATATGATCCAATCATATGTGATGTGCTTACAAATTATTAAATCCGGATTTTACAGCCAAATTGTAAATTTATTTATTGTAGTAGGCGTATTAATTTTTTACTCGTTTTCAGTGCTCATTTATCAAATTAAGAATTGTTTTAATAATTGTATTTCTTTTCTACATAGCACAAGATATTAGAGACACTTTACACACTTGGTAAAGCTGACTGTCCCCCAGGAATGAAACAACAAGTTTTAATATTTTTCAAACACCTGCTTGGTAAAATCCGTCAACCATTATTACCCCACATAAACGTGCACAGGTGAGTCTTGTTTCTTCATATTTGAATATTATCTATCAAGGATAATTATAATTTCACAAGAAATGGAATATAGTTGGTGTGATTTTAATACGTGTACTGTAATGGCTTCAACTGTATCATTATGTGTAACTAGTTCAAATAGCAAAGCCTATTTCAATAGGTTCTATAAAATGGCTCCTAAAGTGCAACATTGTGTCCATTTATAACACTGAAGACTTGCTGAGAAATGGTTTTTAACTGTATCAGCAGTTGCTGACTCTATAATAGTTTACAAACATAGAAGTAGTAAAATTGGGTGCAAAATTCCTAGAATTTAAACACAAACGCTACAAACCTAAATAAGACGTGTAACAGGCTGTGATGTTGTGGAGTAATGCAACAACATCAGTTGGGATTCTTAACTTGAGTTTATGTAATATCATAAGTTGTTTAAATAAGTGGCATAATAGTTCCACTTGTTGCACGTGTCAACGTAAGTTCAGTATTTCAATGATGAATCTTACAATGTATTATAGATGGCATATAGATCACATATCAAAATATAACTTTTGAAGTAACGGTTATATTGGCAAGTATTTAAAAAGTGATAAATAACTTGTTTCGTAGCGTTTTTAGTAACACGAACATCAACTTAGCAAAAATTTTATAGACCGACCGATATAAATTTTTTTGATACTATTAGTTTAAGCTTTTACCGATACCCATACCGGTATTTGTCACTATAGCGCAGAGGTTCCCAAACTGTGGTACGCGTAGGTCTCCCAGGTGGTATGCGAGCAACTTATTAGGTTTACACCAAACAATCGCAAGGCATTGCTTTACGCCCGTACAAATTATTTTTAGCAAACATATCTATACTTTAATTCTGCGCATCTGTGAAAATGTATATTAAGCACCTGCAGGCTAAGTAATCAAGGGAACAATCGATATTATGACGCAAATAATCGCCGTGTGAATTGCATTATGTCGTAATCAATTGCCAGGTTCAAACAATAGCTATTATGATGCAATGAATCCAGGGGTAAATCCCTACTATTATGTAAAAAACATGCTGCTTGGCAAAACATCAAAAATATGCAGCAGTGCTACTTCTGGAACATATTCAGGTTGTTCATTACCGCCTTTTGCCCTGTTTAATAGGCAAATTGCATTTATTTCACACGTAACTATGAGAAAGGCAATGCCAAGTTTGTGTTGCCTAAATTATCAGGCCATCCAACTTTTTCGCCTGGAGCCTTTAGTAATGTAGGTGGTAGGAGAATGCTACATAAATACCTGTATTCAAGATATTGCAAGGTATAATAGAGAATAATTTGTTGGTCTGCATGTTCTTAGGAAACATAAATGTTCTTAGAAAGGTGTTGTGTTTAAACGAAACTAGGACACACAGGAACCTTAAACTAAACCGCAAGGAAAGGTCAAACTCGGACGCATGTGAAGGCTAAACTACGACGCACATGGACAATAAACTAAGATACACATGCTGATATTTGACAGCAAATTGCCTTCATTAGTCTCCAGGGGAGCATACAAAGTTTAAGCCAGATTGTTTCTGCCTCACATTTCTGTACAGTATAAGTTTAACATTGGGTATGATAGAAGTTGTGTTGCGACACTAACCATTCCTTCATCAAACAGGCCAGTATCTCATTTAGTTCGAGTGTGCGGTGAAGTACAGGCTGCTCCAACTGAAACTGAGGAAATATCGTTTCTATGTACAGTTTGTGCGAGACTTAAACATGAACCGCATCTACTGCATTTCTTTCTTAGAAACAATGCCAATGATTCATCGAACAACACTCAACACATGGTATGTTGTTTATAGAAAATTTTATATTACCTGTATGTTAAACTAAGATACTTTATATCAACTTATTAACAACTTTTTGTTGTATTCCCATGAGACTCTATTGTAATATTCTGATAGTTATGTTCAGGTTTGCTTATTTAACAGCTTTTATGAACTCCCAGTTGGTCCAATAATAAGAATTCTTAATTTCTTACATCACAAAATGCTGTTGGAAAAAATGTAAGAAGTTCTGATTATTTGAAACTGCAGAAAACATATTGTTTCCATTTTGCCTAATAAGTTCTTGTGTTGTTTTTATGTTTATCAGCTTGTCACCTTCATTGTTTTTACATTGTTAACTTTGCTACAGTGTATGTTTATTGTAATTGTTGCTTGTTTTGTGCATTTATTGTCATTATTCCTAAACAAAAAGTTAATTTCAGAAAACAAATCCAGCATCTAATGAACAAAAACAAAACGCGGAACCTGCTCACAGTCAACAGTTGAAAAGAGAAAGTTATGATCTGGTTGATTCTTTGTTAAATTTGTCAAGATCGGAAGATAGCAGGGTAGCTGTGAAAGCTTGTGAAGGTCTTTTACTTCTGGTTTCTATGCCACACGAGGCAGCAGTGAGTGCTACAGTGAAAGACACAGCATTGTGTCCGTTGCTTAATTCAAGGTAGTTTAATTTACTTACAGCAAGGTACTTTTACCACTATTTTAAAACTTGTCTGGCAATGATTTGTGTTTACTAAATTATTTCCTAAATTATATTTTGGTGCCTGAATTTAAATGTTTGTCAGTCTTTTAAACTTTTAATTCTAATACACAGTATTTTATATGATTAGGCACAGTCATGTTATTTAAACTTTAAACAGTTACAAATTGCATTCATAATAGTTGACAAAATTAACACACTGGCGTATAGTATGGACTTGCAGGAGTACAGCTACAGCACCCTCCTACTGATTTCTTTGAGCTGGCAATATGCTTATAAGATGTAACACTTTCCAACAATACACAGGTTAACAGGATTATTTACTTCACTTCCAACATCACTTGATCCATCTGACATAGATTGTGTGAATGCAAAGTGGGGACTTGACACACACAACTATACATACGGTGATATAAGGAATTTTAATGGAAAGAGGGCTCTTGTCTCATTTTTATCATGGTTTGATTATTGTGACCAGTTGATTATTGAAGCATATCAGGTAATCATAAGAAAAAAATAATTAACTTGCATTTACAGCAGACATTTTCATTATTAGGTAAAGTAGTTTAGTCTGCAATTGTTTGACAGTTTATCTAAAACATTGTATTTTCAGTAATTGATAATTGATATTACACTGTTTTATCCATTGTGTTATTCTAACCTGTAGTGTTAAATAATTCCTAATTCAAATATCAAACCATTTTAGTTTAAAATTTGTAAACATTCTTTGTAATCATTAAGTTCGATTTATTTATTCAATGCAGGGATGCAGTGATTACATTGCCCAGTCAATCGTAGAAAATTTCTTTCAAAAGACACTCCTTGGTCCTCTCCTGCAGGCGGATGAACGAGCTGCTCTCACAACTTCATCTGTCCTCACTAAGTTGTTCACGATGGTTCGATCCCGGCCACTTATGCGGGAAATGATCAAATTTGTTGTTTTTAACGATGAACAGGTGAATAAATAATCTATAATAATTTTCGTTATGCCCGGTAGGCTGGTAGCAAAAGTAACAGAACATGGACAATTGGACAGGTTGATTCAACATTGTGTGAATAATGTTAACAGTGTTTCACCTTTACAAAAAAAGAAAATTGAATAGTTTTTCCAACAGAAAAAAAAGAAATTTAATCAAGAAAATCTTTTTAATTCTTTTCTTATCTATCACACTATCAATTGTATAATGTAGTATTAATATATTGAACAATATAAACAGGACGGTAGCAAGCACTTATTACCCCGATTATTGGAACGATGCGATCATTTCTCTGATGAAATATCAGTGGTTACTTTAAGGCTGTTTGAGGCTATTATTGGGAAGCGAGCACCTGAAGCACTTGATTGGTTGGTTTTGAGATTTTTAAAAGACAAGAGTTACCATGCCAACAATCCAGGTAAATAAACTAATAAAGTGTTCTAGTAAAATTTGATTTCACCCTTGTGCCATTAGCTTTCATAATTTATCACATTTATATATGAATTGAAATTGACTTTTATGAAAATATAAAATCAACTTCAACCTCAAGTTAATTGCTACAAATATAAATTATGTTGCTAAAAATGAGTATGGTTTGGTATAAGAAAAATAGAAATTAAATGCATATTGTTTAATTTATGCAATCACCTTCGGCTGCTAACATTGTATTGCGTTTTATAAACACAACATCTTTCTACACAGGAAATATTGTTGTACAAACTGATTCCGACGATTTAGAATGGGATTTAGAGCCAGGTTTAGATGAAGGAACACCAACTACAAAGTCAAGACAACATCGTTCTAACAGTGATATTGTGGCAGGTGATTACATTGTTGTGTTACCAAAACATTTCTATTTTATTAATAAACTTTATAATTGTATTAAATAAATTGATTCTAAAACACTTTTTCAAACTTTGTTCGAATGAATATAAAGCAATTTATTTGATGCATATTTTTGCTTTAGAAATGCAGATCGTTAAATACTAGTTTGATAACCTTGCCACGAATAAGACCGACATCAATGGTTTTTAATGGAAGAGATCAAATCATTGTGTTGTTAAATTACTTGTTTTGAGAATAAATTTTATGTTTAGGTTAATTGTTTCGCTCATAGATGCAACAGGAAGAAGTTTTTAATGTTTTTACACCATCATGTCAAATTGCTATAAATAAGTATATATGCAATTATTGTACTTATTATTGAATGTCAAATAAAATTGTTTTAAACAAACATGTTACTTATTTAATTTTAACATTAGATAATGGAGTTGAAGCGAACAATCCCAAAACACAAGTTCAACGTGCAGTTAATTGTTTCCTCGCTTCTATACCTGACTCAGCAAAATCAACGCAAGTTAACGATGATGACTCAGGGTTTGTGACTTAACTATTTGTTAATCGTGTTGATTTAAAAAAAAGCTAAAATTAGTGAATTACGTTTCATCGCGGGTTGGGGTTGGAGTATCTACTCTACCTTATAAATTGCTGCATAATGATGGTTAAAAAAATTATTTTTTACACGATTAATATATTAAGATTTCTATGATCATGGTTGGGCCAAAAGTTTTCGCGCCTCTGTTTTAAAGGAAAGTAATAAATAAGAAAGATTATTTGTAAAAAAGAATATGCAAAGTGATAAGCATGAACGATGGGACAGGGTTGAGCAAGAAAGTAAAATCAAACCAGTACGAGTGAGAAAAAGTACACAAGAGTTTGACAGAATAAAAGAGAAAGCACTGAGAGGGAGCACATTCTAGTTTAGCTTGTAAACTTTGTATATAAACCATCTATAAGTAGATGTTTCAGCATCACTTAGTGAAACATTGTTTTAGCTAAGTAGCATACGTAGTATATATATCATTACATTACTAAAATGGTTATTAACAAAAACAAATCATTGTTACACAAAAGTTGCATTACATAATATTAACATGTACAACTGTTTTTGTCAGTTTTTATTTGAAAAATCTTATTTACCTCAGATATGATGGTTACTTGCGTGAAGCTCATCGGATGTATAAAGACGTTTGTTTGAACTGCCGTGGTTTTAATTGGCCAAAATTAAGTGACAATAAACTTGAACCAGCCGAACGTTGTGAAGCTGTTACTAATTATGATGAAGGTGATCATGTCAATCAGATATATTATAACTGATATGTTTGGTCAATTGTTTTCTACTTAAAATCAATGCTGATGGAAACATTTGGATTTATAACAGGGTGGTTTTACAACTTTTACACTGCAGGTGCCTCACCTACTAAGGGTTCAATAAATGGCAAACTGATCAATCGGATTGCCTTAACTAAATTGACCTTAAATGTTAAAAACTTTTGTTAAAACTGTAACACAATATAGTAGAGTAGGGAAAGATGGGACACCTTGAACATATAATATCTAAATATCCTTATCGTGTTTTAAACAATTAACAATGGCTTATGGCAGTCATGAGGAAACAGTTTTAGATTTCCTTAAATGTTCTTTGTTTACTACAAAATGAGACGAGAAAATATTTTTAATAGTTGTCCCATCTCCCCCCACCTACTATATAATTTTTTAACCTTTTACATTTGTGTTTAGGTCCCTTTCTTCGAATGCTTCTGAACAAATTGTCCAAGGTTTTATCTCAACAATATTCAGTGAATTTAGTTGTTACTTCAATTGCATCTCGATTATGTTTGATGCCACACCCGCTCATGCATGAACTATTCATCAACCCACTCACACAACTACGCCCTCAAGCGAGGTCGATGTACACCGTTGTTCAGGTGATTTATCTTGTAATATTTTTGCATTAAAACTACAGTATACATAAAATTTAGTGGTTTTTAAACATGTGTATTATTTTTCTCTTTTTTACTGTTTGTACAAATCTTATATAACCTTAAATTCTGCTTAAGTGCTTACCAAATGTTTTTTGATATATTTACACAAAATCTTTTTCCATCACTGTCTTATAATGAACGAGTTGGTGACTATTGATTTCAAGACTTATAAAATGTTACGCTTGATTTTAAAAGGAAATGTTCTATACCAATTAGACTGTTCCCCTGACAACACGGGTGTCTATCACCCCTAATTTAGTATATCACGGTTAGCACCATATGTTAAAAAAATGTGTGACTTACCAACAAATTTATTTTGTGCACATGTGTTTAACCTCTCACCCAGATCATATATTAACCTTTAACTTGCTGTGAAGGTATGGCTGCAGCAACATAAAAAAAACGAATCATTATATTCCTCTACTGTCTTTTTACCCTGATAAAGGCGACCTAAATTAAAGATTATAAAATCCTGTATGAAAATTTATCTTTCAAATTGACTTTATTAAACTTATAATAATTCTGACAAAAAAATAATATACGCTTGATAGTTTTACTTATTTTTTAGATTTAACAAATTAAAACTATGTATATATACAAACGAATAACAGTAATGATACATCACTGTCCAAAGTAAACATTACAAGTTTTAATACAAGTATATGATGCAGATGGTGGTCGAACAAATCCTGCATCGGATGAACCATATTCCAAACTTTAAGAATCGATTGATCGTCGCGAGGAGGAAGTTGGCAGCAGGAGGATATAATGATGAAGATCATGCTGCTCCTCATCATCAGAAAGGTATCTTCATTATTTTATAAACTTAACCTTGGTTCAGATAGACGCGAAGTGTAATTGCTGATTCTCCTTAAATAAAACATCAGGATGGAGGGGGGAATTATAAGACTGCAAGTTGGTTTAAATACCAAAGCAGTTTTATTTCAGGTGAAATTGTGCCACAACTGAAATGTGGTACATACTAGTTGAAAATCAGGCCATGTAAAAAACTGTATGTGACTGATTGATTAAAATTTGTGGCTTTAAAACCCAATCATGTATAATATATTATATATACATATATGTGGACCAATGTGGTAAATAATAAATATATTTCTGGTGGTTTACGGGAACTAAATTTAATGTTTGATGCGGTTGCCAGAAATAAAATCAATTTTAATTTTTCTTTAAAAAAAATATGTTTTATGGCAGACAGTAAGTTCACAAATATAAAAACTGTATATGTATTTTTCTACGAAAAGAAAAAAAATGAAAATGTTAGCTTAAGTTCTCTCTAGCAATCAGTGGATTATTTCTTACTAAATTCATTCATTTAACAAGTTGTAATTTGACATGACCAGGTTCGCACATGGCACCTCACATTGGTGTGGTACAAGGTGTCGTCACCAACAATGACATTGACACTCATAAAACTTTCCTTGAAGGAACAATTGTACTAGAAGAGTTTTGTAAAGAATTGGCTGCCATTGCTTTTGTAAAGCATCATGCTGTAGCAGTGCAAGGCTTATGATGGTTTTACATTCTGTATATTTATCAGATTTTAAAGTTTTATGTTTTCTTGTTGACTCAATTTAAGTGGTCTGGTTTCACTGGAGTGTTCTCACTGGGACGTCCTGGTTATGTAATATAAGCATTCTATGCTTAATTGCAATTGTCACGGCGCCAAATGAACAATTTTATCGCAAATCATGTTGAATGTATACAGTCAGTGGTCATTAAGTTGACCACAAAGTGTGTGTGCAATCAATGTTTATTTTATTTACTGACCTGTAATTACTTAGGACCATGTAAGGTCAAATATTTCATTAAAGTGACAAGATCACTAACTACGGTGTATATGACTCTGCCAACTGCTTAGATTTATATCATAAGATCGCTATTTTGCTTTCAACTGGTGTAAGCTTATTTATAAATAAATATTATTCAATGCGAGCCAGTTTATTTTGAAAAATGGAGTTTTTCTCCGGTACCCAGGTTTGAAACTATTTATTCTTGCATGGCACGTTAACGATAATAGGCCACTTGATAAAATCTGTAAATGCTGAGTCCAGATTGTCAAGTATGATGGGGCCGTGGTATAGTGGTTAGCGCGCTTCCCTGAAACCAAGAGGTAATGGGTTCAAGGCTCGACGCTGCTACCATTGTGGGCGTATGTGTCCTTGGGCAAGACACTTAGCGGCAATTGCTCCAACACAGTTTGGTCACTAATGGGTTGTCTAAATTATCAGCCATACATAAAAAATCCCAAAAAAAATAATCACCCACAAAGTAACATAGATAACTCGTAAGCTGGAATGAGGTGTTAAACCCGTGTAATAACGACTGTTGTTTTTCCGGCCACGCGAGGATAAAGTAAGTCACGTTCATTACATGTCCGTCGCCATAGCAAAGTTGTTTAGCGCGGCTGCCTCTAACCGACAGCTAAGTGATGGATTCAAGACCCCTCGCTGCTACCATTGTGGGCGCATGTGTCATTGGGCAAGACACTTTTCTTTCAATTAGAACTTAAATATATATGTTTAATTGAAAGTTATTTACTTAATTTTGACATTGTATCGTCTGTAGGGTGTAACGATCACGCCTTTTATCCCAAACTTTCTTTCTTTTTTATAATAAAAGTGTTTTAACAACTGTTGTCTTAACGTGGCATATGTGTCCTTGGGCAAGACACTTAACGTCAATTGCTCCAACCCAGTGGTCACTGATGGGTTGTCCAAATTATCATTAGCCACACTTAAAAAACTACGACATCTACAACATCCGTGTTATAACGACCGCGTCGTTTTCTAACTACGCGAGAATAAAGTAAAAAGTTACATTACATGTCATAAGCCACCAGAATACATACGAAGTAGGATATTGGAACTAAACAAGGTTTTGCGTATTTTAAAGTTATTTTACTTGAACTCACTTGAATTGTTATGTTATAGAACTCTTCAACAGTATGATTACGATTTAGAAAACGCGCGCCCTGATTTCTCTTGTTAAATATTTGAAAAAATATGTTAAGTAGAAACAGTTTTTTAACAGATAAAAAAAGTAAGGTGCTAATTTTAAATGCTTGCCTAATTATGGTAAAGCCGATGAAACTTTGCAGTTTGCAAGTGTGAACGATTGAACTATAGTTTCACAGATATTCATGAAAAAAACTTAAATATTTCGTACAGTTTGATGAAGTCTCATAAAACTAGTTTTAGTTTTGGAATAAAAACAACAAAAAATGTCGTTTTAAATTATATATAAACTACATAAGTTATATGGCAGGGTGGGGGAAGATGGGACACCGTTTCTCATCGTATTTTAAACAAACAACAACGGTCTATGAGAGTCGTGTGCTGGATACGGTTTTATAATTCTTAAAATTGGATAAGAAAATAGAGTTAATTAAAAGGTGTTCCATTTTCCCCTACCCTACTGTATATAAACTAAAGTTATATATAACTTACGTTATATACAACCCATATAAAGGTTACATGGGGGAAGTCGGCTTTACAGAGGATTAACCCTTAGATTGGGCCCTGATGGAAAAACAAAACCCCCAAGAAGAAACTCCACCAATAGTTCATCAATGTAATATACACAAGAAATTAAATATAAGAATTAATACGAAAAAGTAAACAAGTATTCTAAACTTTCTGCAGCAACTCCTAAGATCTTACAAGACAAACATTATGTTTTAATATTCAGGTCATCACATACAAAACATGGCATATCTGCCAGTCAGTAATGTCGTTATACATTCGTTCTGATTGATATATTTCTACCTGGAGCCATTGCGCATGCGCCGACACGCTACTGGGCATGCGCAACGCAATGGCTGCCGGTAGAAAGTACCACTAACATCTAATTTTATCCTCTTTTAATAAGCACATTTTACTTATAATTTACGGGTGCTGGTGGACCAAGGTGATCCTGGAATACAAAGATCATAGCGGCCACTTTTAATACCTTCTACACGTGCTACTAATATAAAAATTGGGCACTGTACTTACTACACCCCAGGCGGTACCAATTATAAAAAAAAAAAAAAAAAAATATTAACTATAAATATTAATATTTGTCATAAAAACATATATATTAATAGTATTTTCTCCCGATTCAGCTTTGAAAATGTTTTTACCGTACGTAATACTGTTAAGAAGATACATCTCTAAAAAAATTAAAGTATATACTACAATGGGGGAAGATAGGACACTTAAGCACATATTGCCAAATATTTCCAAAATCAAAATAGAGACGGTTTTCGAGTAATACCACGAATTAGTACTATCATTCCTTTATTAATTGACACCAATGTAATAAAATATAATAAAACACACGAGGAGTTATTTAAATATCCGCACAAAGGGTAAATTTTAAAAATTCGAAAACACACAGGAAAGATGGGACAGTTTAAAATCATTGTTAATTTTGATTATTAAGTGTATTTATAAATAGGAATATACGTAAATAACACGAAATAATACTGTACGCTTTGAAAATTAAGTCTAAACATTTTTTTCTTGCCCTACTCCGGCTTACTGCTATAGTTTTTAACATGTTACCTATACATTATATTATTGCATAACAATTGGTATTGTTTGAAAGACAATTAGTAATGTTCGAACATCAATGAATAAATATTGTATCCAACAAGTATATAACAGTAAATTGACTATAGCTATTGATAAAGTTTTATTTTTGCTACAAATTGGGTATTACTACTCTGTTTTTGGCACAAGCCACTTCTTATAAATTATCACTAAG
The DNA here is from genome assembly GCF_009617815.1 of Ciona robusta. Lineage (NCBI taxonomy): Eukaryota > Metazoa > Chordata > Ascidiacea > Phlebobranchia > Cionidae > Ciona > Ciona robusta. The sequence continues at coordinate 164,818 of NW_028323128.1, forward strand.
TGCAAATGACCAAACTTCGAATATATTTTTAAAATATTGTCTTTTTATTATGTCAGTATCTTATAGTTGAATATCCCCTGAGGTATAAATTACTAAACTAAAAGCAAATCTTTAAAAGTTTGGCAATGAAAACATACAAAAATACAATGTGGTGGAAGATGGGACTCTAAATTGAAATATATTTACATTAGCAGTATTCTGCAACTTGTAGTTAACCTACCGAGTTTAACAGGGTGTGCTAGTTTCTTTGCCATGTAAACTTCATATATATAACGTTAAACCGATGTTTTTTTGTTGTTGTTTTTGTCTCAAATTAAAGTCATATTGACCCCTGCCTATTTTCTTCATGCTTATATCTCAGTGTTTTTTTACAAAACTGAAAGTAGTTTTATGAGACAAAATCAAACTGTACGAAATATTCAAGGTTGTTTTATGAAGCTACGAAACTAGTTTAATCGTTCGCACACGCAAACAAAAAAATTCATTGGCTTTACTATGATTTAGCAAGCATTAAAAAAAAGCACCTTACTATTTTGCATTTTTTTACCTGTTCAAATTATGCTGTTTCTATTTTATTTAATATTTAAAAACAGTAATCAGCTTTGACGGGCGTTTTATAAAGTCGTGATAATACTGTCGAACAATTCTTTAACCTTATTTTCCTGATTATCATTAAATGGGAGTCCGTAAAAAGAAAATTAAAAACCAGTCTCGTCTGACAAAGTGTCCCATCTTCCCCCACCCTACTATAATACTTTTTGCTTCCGACGACTGGTATTTTTAGTCGCAGCCATAGTTTTGGATTCCTCATAAAACAGATATTTTTTAACCGATGAAAACCAGATTTCCGCGACACCGAAACTTTTTTAGTCGGTACGTATTTATTAGAACTGGTATTTTATTTGTTCCGATCGACTACGCATGTGCAATAGCGCCCTGTACAATCGGAACGAATATATCACGACACTGGCGCCGTGGTTTTCCCGCCTATATCGTATATAAGTGACAGGTTAAATGAATGAATAAATATAACTTACTTTATCCTCGCGTGGCTGGAAAACAACAGTCGTTGTCACACGGGTTTTAACACCTCATGTCAGCTTACGAGTTACCATGTATGTTACTTTGTGGGAAATAATTTTTTGGGGATTTTTTTCATTTTTTTATGTATGGCTGATAATTTGGACAATCCATTAGTGACCACTGGATTGGAGCAATTGCCGTTAAGTGTCTTGCTTAAAGACACATACGCCCTCAATGGTAACAGAGTCGAGCCTCGAACCCATTACATCTGGGTTACAGGCAGACGCGCTAACCACTATACCACGGCGCCGGACAAAATACTTGGCAGCGGTGGGATTCGAACCCAAGCCATCAAAATGACTGGTGGTTCAAAGCTCGCTGCTCCAACCCAGTGGCCCCTCTCTTAGGGGTTGTTTATAAATTGTCATTAATTCATTAAAAAACTTCATGAAGTGTCACGCTGGGATCTCACTCGTGTGGAATATTTTTACGCTCCTTTGCCGTAGTTGAGGATTAACAGTGAAGTCACAAAATTTTAGTTAAAATTAACAGTAGAGAGAATCAAAAATGGTTGCTACAGTTTCCACTTTTTTCACAAACACTTTGATGATAGATTTTGGGTGTGAGAGAATAACCACAAAAAACAAATGTTCCAAGCAAAAAAATGTATGGAAATAATGTACAAGGGCACATACATGTGGTGGATAACTGGCTAATAAGAAAGTTTGGCTTAAATACTCTGAATAAATTGAAATTAATTTATTAAAAAAACACAATGAAACGACACAGTAAGATAAATATATCTTCTTCACATCACAGAATGTTGTAAGGAATTTGTAGTGAAGTCTTTTGTCAAATGTCGTACATCAACATGTAGTGGTAGGTGGCAGCCATATGCAAGAAGTCTGCAATATAAATATATAAATGTGACACTTAGTGTATTGGTCTATGGTTTATACACATTTTCCAACTATCAGAATAGCTCCCATGTTCATATTGTTTTAAAAGAATTTGGCAATTAACAATTGGTTTGTCACATAAAACCAGAAAGACATAGCCATGTGCCAATAAATGGCTCCAAATAAGTAAAGCTTATTTTTTCAGCAACATATTTGTCAGGATTCTAATTATGTTGTTATAATCTTACACAGAGACACGCCATCCAAATGCACTGTATCGTTTTACCATTAAAGAAAAATGTAACTGCAGGCAGAAGTAAAAAGTAATATTATGTAAAAACAATTTGAAAACATGTTAGGAAAACTCACAGCATAAATATTTTATCATGGTCACTTAATATTAGACATCTTCTGCAAAACCCATGTCCTCTTCTGTTGTTTCATCATTTAACTTGATCTGATCTTCACTTTCATCCTCTGAGATAAAATTATCAATCAGCGCTTGCTCCTCATCCATCAATAATTGCATGTCCTCTTCATACAATGTCATCTCGGACTCTAACATGTGGCTGTCTCCTTCAATAAAACTTGCAAACCTAAAACAAACAATTGGCTAACAAACATAATCAATGCTAATGGTAGGCTAGTAGAATAATATGAAACAGTGACTAGCATGTATTTGGAATTCACAGTTTTAATCAAGTGTTTCTCATTTCCCAGGACTTAGTTCTGAGTCAAGAATCAAAAAAGCCTCATATTGTTATTGAAAATTACATCATTTTATTAAAAAGTTTTAAAATGTAGTTTCGTAAATTGGATCAGAATCCACAAAACTTTACTATTAGTGTGAGGTAGACGTAATCTTTAGTTTATATGCAAACATTTTTACAAAAATACTTACATATTATACATATATAATGAATTAATATGTAGAGCAATAACTAATCAGTTAGCAAGTTAACAGCAACCTTTTTGGGGAATCAATTCTATTCAATGTTTTCCATGGTGAGCACTGCGGACTCCTGCAGTATTGTTTTAATTCTTCAAGTGCTCTTTGTGTTTCTATCTTTCCCTGAATATAATATTCATCTTCGCTCAACAGTTTTGGTGGAGGAGGGTCACCATAACTACCAAGCATCCAATTGCTGGAAAAAAAATATTCAAGTAAAAATACTTACAAAGTTTACAAACCATGATATAAGTTTCCCAAATTTAAGGTTGATAAAACATGAAGGGCGAAGGTGAATGGTTAAAATTATTTGGCGAATAAATCCCAATTGTTTTGACATTTTTTTCTTATATTTTGGGATTGCCTTAAATAGTTGAGATGAGGGCCAACTTTTAATTATCGATTTAATAACAAACCATAAATACAGTTTTTAAACAGTAATCTACTCACAGTAATTTTATTCTTTTAAGATTTTTAACAAATTGCAACCAAACATGCTTTGCACCAAGTACTCTCCACGCTTCAGTAATCATTATAATTGTGATGATTGACAGCGAGACTTTGTGAAGTTGACTCGCGTTGTATATCAGTAACAACGCTACACATTGTATGAACCATTGGATTAAATCCTGAGAGCGCCGATCAATAATAGCACCATGTTTATAACATGCAGCAAAACTTATAAAACCTGATGAAATCTAAACGTTAATATATTTATGCCTATATGCTGGTAATTGTCTACACGGTCAAATACAATACAACTATGTATTTAAGAAGACAGTAGTACATGGTCAACATACATAATTTGCTGACCAAAATTTTAGAAACCTTACCTGATATAAACACATAACCAAGACAAAATAGATAATGGTCTTTAATTAGGTCGTATAAATTGTTTTGTATCTTTGTAAATATCCAAGCACAGAAAGACCATCCAAAAATAAGTGTCCCGTATGCTGCTGGTTTCTGCAAAATAAATGTGAAAAAATGATTCGAAATAAGTTGGACTTGCCAATATCATAAATTAGTATCTGTTGCCAAACAGACTTGAAATTCAGTTTAAAGCTAAAACTTCCATAAAGAAAAGCTGCTTTATTGAGCTATAGTAGCATATATTTGAAAAAATTTTATCTCAGAGTTAAGTTATCGACAAAAGCTTCAGGGTTTCCTTATTTTGCGTTTAAAGAAGATTTTATCTGCATGTGAATTTGTAGAATAATAAAATCTGTAATTACCTTGGGTAAGTATCTGCTGATAATAAACACAAGAACAATAAGAGATCCAATGACACCAATGCTTACTCCAGTAGTGTAGTAGAAAACAACAGAACTTGCCATAGCAGACGCCATGTAGAACATTGTGATGCCAATAATAAACAACACACAACAAGTCATGTCAATATCTGAACAATTTTAGCAGTTAGACCAGAGCCCAAAGGTAGTGGGAAACTTATAGCATAGGCCCCTACTTATGGGGTGTTGAGGTGATATGGCCACCCTCAATTAAAACAAAATTATAAAAAAAATAAAAAAAGTAAATTTTAACAAAAATGAAAAAACAAACAATGTTTTGTGACTGGAAAGTGATACGTCAAGCTGGGCACGAACCCGAGCACCTATGATGTCATTAATAAAACAATAAAGGCATTAATCGCTATTATGATTCATATAATTAACGCATCAATTGGTACTAAGTCGTATTAATTAATAGGTAACATGGCGATAAAAACCCACGTGTCAATTGCTACTGTGTTGTAAAGTAATAAACAATCTGCTAATGCAACCCAATTAATATTACATTGCTTGTTTGCGCACTAAACAATACCTTGCGTGTTGCACAAGGCGCTGCTCACATGATAGCCGGCCACCCCATGAATGAAGCAAAACTTGGCTTCTATGACTTATAGCTATAAGGTTTACTACCTTTGGACAGGAGTAAACATCTGAACCTGGTTTATCTGTAAGGTGGTACAGTCAAAATTGGACCACCCGCTTAATCCTACATCTTTTCTCTGGTCTTGAATCTAAATCTATTTTATGTACAATCTTCCCCGATTAAACAGACCATTTTCCCACCAAAGATAGGTTTTATGGCTATCATTTTTTCCCTTTTGCACACGCGTTTTGCTGCAGAGTTTATGTTTGACATCGTACAATAGAAACACAAACGCGTGGCATCGCATCCTTTTGCCTTACGCAGTATCCTTAGACATTCACGAGCAGATGTATGCACTATAAGAGAGAAAGGGCGAGTGTTTCTTTATCGACGATCGGGAGCAGACGCGTGCACTATTTAGAGAGAAAGGGTGATGTAGGGGTCGGATTAACCTGAACTTTGTTCGCCCCGCAAAATGTGGTCCGATTTAGCGGTGTTGACTGTATTTGCAACTGATTTTTTGCAACAATTTTTTTAGGTGCAAAGATAATATAAAATTATACGGATGTATGCACCTAATAGTATACACAGACAATTTTAAAAACATATCAAACAGAAATTCAATTTCTTACACTTTAAGTGAGTTTCCACATCAAACGTCTGATTTTGTTCATGAGTTTTAATTGTAAGAAATATTGCATTATACGGGGAAACACAATTCTCTTTAGTCACCGAACTTGAAGAAACTTTCGTTTTGAATATTTGTCCAATTGACTGCGATTAAATTAAAATAGATATTTCAAAAATTTGTGTAGCTTATATAGCGAAACAGTTCAAGTTTTTTACAACAAATACTTAAATTGGGATGTATTAGATCAACGGTACACATACACGTTCGGAATGTGGTAATTCCCCGTTATAAATTTACGCCTCTAAAATGTCATCTGTTCACCGCGTCACGCTTGATCAGGTATCGGCCGCGACGACAAACATTGCAAGCATCAGTAATAATAATAACAATAATAATGGAATTCAATAGGTTGTAAGCTTTATGTTCAGCACCATATTGTACCAACAGGTATCTTTAATCTATATTATATAAGTAAGAGTAATAATAATAATTAACATGGATGAATTGGCGGAAAATCTTGACGAGATATTGGAAACAGTGCTGATAGTAGACTTTGAGGACACATCACCAACCATAAAAAAGAAAAAGCGGAGTCCGAAGTCAAAAAAACAATTTGAACTACTAACTGAAGCAAAATTAATGCAGTTTGTAGAAATTTCAATTAACACATTAAAATCCGTTTTTCCAAATTACAACATTGAAGTTTTCAACCAAAGTTATGTAAAGAATATTGTTTTACTCTACAATTCGAACAAAACAGCCAACCAATTTTCAAAATGTTACATTCAATTGCTAAAATCTGATCTTCCAATTGACCTAAGAAGCTTGTTGATAAATTTATTATCACATTTAATGCAATATCGATTATGCAAAATATCCAAACAAATTTTAAATACAACTGAATTAACAAAAGTTGAAGTTGAATTAGCCAGTTACGTGGGTGGAAGAATGGTAAGAACTCTGTTTCATCGCACTAAAGAAACTTTCTATCACGCACTTAAAGAGCCAAGCACCGATCATCTTTGGCATTTAAATGAAATTGGTGTATTCTTTTTTGTTGAAATGGAAAAAAAAGTAAAACAATTGCTGTCTCTTACCAAAACTGAACTGGATGCTGAGCTAGTAACTTCACAACTTTTGGAGGAAATTGGGATTGAACAGGTTGAAACAAAAATAGAACAACTGCACGAAGTCCAAGAATATGAGGTTCAAATAAAACTATTGGAAGGCATGCTTCAAAAGTATGTTCGATTTAGAGGCCATGCATTCGCAAAGCACTTTACAAATTTGTTTACTGCAAGCAAGAAGCAAAGTAGTGGCAAAGGACAACGGACATCATTTCGAGATGATTTATTACAAAGTTCAAAGTAAAAAAAGGTGGATGTTCAATGTAATGATTGTAAGCCAAGACATACCACTATAAATCAAAATATTACATTACCTATTTTAACAGTTTTATAACAATACCACTTATGATTTAACATTGAAACCGGAAGACAGCTTAATAGATTTAATTACATTTGCTGCATTTGCTCTTTCTGCAAACTGAACTCTGTTTGGATTACGGTTGGGTCCATGCGATCTTATTTTTCCAAAAAAGCCTTCTAAAACATCTTGAGAAATTCGTTTTACGATCACATATTTAGCTCCTCTTTCAAGCAATTCTCTTACTATCCCAATAATCGAGCGGGCAGTGAATTTTAAACCCGCCAGAGTTTCGCTTGACAAAATCATTTTCTTTTTTTCAGGTTTGCTAAATTTGTCACCATTTCTTTTCACCCGGTCTTCAATATTCTGCTCCCAATTGTCAAAATAAGCAATAAAAGAATTTTCCAACCATGTAAGCCTGGCATCAACAGAGGATTTAAATGGTGCCATGTTAGGATTTCTATGACCAATTGTGCTATTGCATATATCAAAAAATTTGTCCATCAGCAGAAAAAACTCACTCATAACAGGATGCTGGTGTTCTTTGAGGCAGTTACCCACCGTGCGAGACAGGACTTGAGCAGCAAGGCTTACTTTCATTTTATCAAAACTATTTGGATAGATGTGACGAAACGTTATCTTGTGCAGTTTTGTGAGATTTTCACTGGATGAGTCGCATTCATCATGATAAACGTTTTTAACAATATCCCACGTCATGTCCCCCTTGTTCCACAAATACCTCGGCGCTAAAGTTACTGCCTTGCTTCCCAAAATATTGTTGCGTGTTGTTTTAATCAAATGACTGGGGTCGCTCACCATGTACAAGTACCTGAAAATGTAAAAATACAAACACCTAAATAAAAATACAACATAAAAGCTTATCATACCTTTTTGGGTCCATTGGATGAACTGTTCTAAAATCTTGACTACCATCAGAAACAGAAATAATCAAAAACATAGATCGATTCACATGACAGCCATCACCTGAAATTTATGATTCAATAGTTAGCTTTACACGCCTCTCAAAAAAATAATGCTGAGTTAGGACTACAACCGTTTATTCATTATTATTATACATCCCGATTTACTCTAATATAGACAGCATGTAAAAGAAATCCATACCTATCAGCACCATTGGCCAAAGATTTGACAGTCTGTGTAGAAGATCCATGACATTTAACACAATAGCAGCAAGCATATTTGCATTTAGACCATCTGTACCATAATGACCAACAAGATGTGAAATTTCATTATTTGTAATTCCTGGGTAGAAATTACTAGTATTATTATACATTATTTTTTGTCAATTCAAAGACTGCCAACCTTTAACATAAATACCCAAAACATGTGTGGCTAGACTGTTGCTCTGGTTAATGTTTTCTCCAACAGCAATACCATCAACGAAACCAATGAACTTCTTAGAGTTTGCCTGGAAGACCAGTTCTTCTACAACAAATGAATATTTTCTATTTACATCTTTTAGCTTAGCACATCAAAAATATTTACTCGTGGGTGGCTGTAATTGTTTATAGCTGTAGGTAATAATATTCCAAATTCTTTTTTTTATTTACATACCGGTATATATAGCACTAATGTCAGTACTGCACAAACCAACTTCAATCTTTGTTACCTTTAATGGACATTTCATCAAAAACAACAGAAACTTGGTGATCGTGGTCTTCAATCGAACCAGGAGTGTGCAGAGATTTTAAAAGATCAATATTGATTCCACTTTCATTTTTCATGTTATTTCTGTTAAATACTTTTGTAAGTGGTTGTTTGCTACAGTGTGTTAGAAACACACCTGTACTTCCTCAGGGTTCTTTCTGAAGGTAGCTTAAGAATACCAGAATCTTTTAAAAGGCAGTAGCTTCTCCGACTATGCGAATAAAGAAGTAACGCATATCTAAACAGCAATTAGGAATATCTTGTAAGTGTGGCTTGTAATTTATCAAAAATAAATATAAACCTCATTAACTCGGGATGGAATCGATATCCTTTATTTTCGCGCTTGTTTAGTTTTTTCTGTTCGGACCAAAACAATTGATGAAAATCATCAACTTTCCCTTGACTTTGTACTGAAAATAACCAACAATAGTATGAAAAGTGTAATAATAAATCAATCAACAACTTACCTTCATTAAAACAGTCATTGATATCGTTATAGTCGTTTTCCGTGACGGAAACATACAAAGATTTTTCATCAAGTAAATCAGCCACTTTTTTCTCCAGATCTTGTATTCTGAAATAATTTGACATTGATAATTGATATTATCGATATACATATATATACAGTACTAACATCATATTTTTTTCTTTAATTGTATATTTTATTCTATTGGACAAATTCGAACTTGAAATCTTTTTCAAAGGTATGTTCTTGGTTTGATTCTCATAGCTTTCCTTGTCCTGTTTTTTCTTTCTTAACTTAGCATTCATGGCAACACAGCTCCCGCAGTGATTATCAATACCATGAACAACAGATAGAACGCAAGATGTACTCCTATAAAAACATCAATTTAATGCAAATTATGGGTCTTTTTTCTATATTCTAAAATGAATCTATCCTTGCAATTTTTTGTTGTGTTGTAATATTTGATAAAGGCATAAAACATCCCTGAAAGATCCTTACTAAACTGAAACTATACCTTTTTGCTAAAACCTTCTCTTGAGAGTGTTCACCAAATGGTGTTGGTTTACACTTCACTGAATGTAGAACAACTTCATTAAAATATTTTGAATATTCAATGTCTAATCCAGCACATATCTTCATTTTTGTTACATTTGCAATAAAAACAGCAACTGTAAAACACTGAACATCAAAATTAATCTTGCCCTGCCAACCATAATAATAATAGTCAACTTCAAATTGGCTGTTGATAAATAGCTCATGCTCTGGCTGGTAAAACTCAGAATGCTTTGTGAGACATAATATGCCATTCCCTTCCATAAACTTTGTAGACCAATCTTCTTTCAAATGAAAATATTTTGTACATGCTTTCATAAAAGCTGCTAGATCTTTATAAACTGGCACTGGTGAACTCTCAACTTCAGAATATGTTCTTTTTCTCCTGTGTTCTTCTTTTGTTAAAACTGATTCTTTTGCCATAAGCTTTTTAGGAATCGCACCAACTTTAAGCGTTTTTACTCCACCTGACAAGCAGAAAATATACTACAGTTTAAAATATACAAAACACCATAAAAAGGTTTAAGGTAAAATTTGAAATAAAATGCAAAACTTACGTGCAAGTATAAAGTCTTGTTCGTCAAAATGAATACCACAAATTTTGACCAAGTCTGATTGGTATAATTGATTAAGCTTTTTTTTATCATCTCGACATCCTCTAACAATTCGTTCAAGTTTATCGGCCCAAATATGTTTTTCCCCGCTGCAAAACTTTTTATTGGGTACCTTGTACAGTGACATTGAAGGTTTTTCACTTGTGCACCCAGGAATACAGCACATCCATGAAGTCATGTTATAATAATTCAGCAGACAGTATATAGAACTTTTTATATTATATAATACAACTAGCTGTAGAGTACATAGTTACTTTATAACACTGTTCAAGTATTCAGTCTTGCCCTCCCTGTAAGCTGTAACACGTAGGATGCGCAAATAGGTGATTGAACTTTAACGGTAAAAAACTATATTCTCAAAAGATAAAGTAGTTCAAAACTATAACGGACTCATTTACGAGTAAGTCAGTAACATTACATTAACTTATTGATCCACCAGAGTGCATCAACATAGCAATATTGCATGTAATACAGATACCCCACGATAGCGTCGTATTTCTCCACAGTGCAGAAGTACTAATAACAATCGCTAACCAAGCGTGACCGATATCTGACGAAGCGTAACGCGGTGAACAGATTGCATCGTTAGAAAAAGGCGAGAGTCCGTACGTGTATGTGTACTGTTGATTAGATTGTATGCACACAATGAACAACATAGTAGACTGGATTTGGCCATCACTGTTGTTATTCAATTAATGAGACTGATCAGAACTTGAATTTTTCTATTGTATCTTAAAACATAGTCTAATAGGATAAAATAAAATACACAAAGCAAACGAGTTGCACAAAAATAAATCCTAAGAAGCCCACCATTATCCATGTATACCATGACGAATCAACCGATTCTCTGCTGGAACTTAAACCAAAATCAAAATCTCCAGTTTTTGATGATACTTTTATGTGGAGACAACCAAACATCTGAATGGGAGAACAATTGGAGTATTAATAAAAACCGACATGGTTTTTTAATTTTGCTCTTATTTATAAAATCATTTTATCATTTATAAAATTAACATATTTGATAGTATTTCTCAGATATTAAGCCAACTGTACTACTTGACAATGATATAGGAACTTGGGCTTTCGAAGCAGCGCAAAGAATATAGTATATCGACATAACTGATTAAATGCTGTAACAATGACTTCTCTATAGATGATTGACTGAAGCTAATTAGACACACCATATACAATGTGCGCATATAGAACCTGAACAACCATATAATTTACATAACAGTTGCCATACCATTCCCATTTGTAAGACACACACCAAGAATCGCAGGTATTGGCAGCGTTAATTTCTAGCGGTAAGCCATGAGATTAACTCCGGATGCTACATACAGATATAACAGTGCAAACACAAAAAGATAATTTTATGCAATGAAGAAGTAGTTTTTAATAGATGACAAATTAAAACAATGATTTAAACATAGGTTTATTGAAAGTTTCTAATAGTTTGTTTGCGCTTTATGTTTGCACTGTTAATATTTAAATATAACATGATAAACATGCTGAACTTGGGAAAACATAATCCACATTGCAGCCCACCGAGAGAGAATTATACTGATTGTATAGATAGTATACAAAAGGCATATGCTTGATTTAAAACCGACCGTACCATTGCTTTTGGGAAGGAACAGGCACTGCAAATGCTTTAGAAACTTTGGAGGTGTCTTATGTAGACAACCAAACAGCAACTGTAGATTAGTCTTGTACTAGATTTATAAAATTCATTGCAATTAAAAAACTTATATCTTACATAAATTGGATTTTTGTTGGGAGATATATGAAAATTGTTTGAACCTGTTACATTCTTTTTAGAATCGTTCCATGACAAGATTTCCTCTGTTGACAAAATGCAACATATGAATAACAACATAATATCTAATATTAAGATATGAAGAATGACCTTGCAATTAGCTCTTCAGGTGGGAAAACCGACATAATAGGACGTTGTGTGTTGTTTTTCTTAAATCTTCCACTTACCTCGTATAATATACATGGGACTATACAAAGAAGACGGAAATTTTTTTCCGCTTGAGGCGGTAATTATTTAAATTAAAAAATACGGAAAATCGAACAAAACAGCACTACAAAGTGTTAATAAGTGTAAAACAAATTAATTAAATAATAAAAATACCTTTCTAAATACATAAAACACTAGTAAGAACATATTTCCCACATTAGGTCGGTTATATACGCTCTTTCGTTGTGGTTATTGTCGTCGAGTCTGTGGTGTAGTGGTTTGCGTGCGGTCGTAAGCTCTCTTTGTTTCATTTTTACCGGGTTCGAGTCCCGCACAGTGAAATACTTTTTTTATATTTTTTTTCAAGTTTCTTTTGTTTGACGAGTTTGGGGTTAGGGGTGAGGGGTTAGGGTTGAGGGGTTAGTGTTAGGGGTTAGTGTTAGGGGTTTATGTCTTATGTGTATCAGAGTCGTATAAACACCGAGTAGTCCAACTGCCGTCTATGTGTGTCCAAAATAGAGCAAAAGTGGTGACTTTGACAAAGGGTTTAAACGAACTTGTTAAGTTTTGTTTGTGTTTTCCTATTGTGGGAAGGTGTAAAACAGCTTCTATTTACCTTACCAAACATTTTTTAGAAAAAATGTATAAATTTAGCCGCATTAAATGACTAAAATGTCGCAAATCAACCGCTTCTAATTCTAATTTTTGACTTTTTTTGACACAGAAAACAAATAACACATGTTTTTTACATTTTTCAACCTTTAAATTTGTTTTTAGGCCCAAGTTTTTCTGTAATTTACCGAAAAACATGCATTTTCCCTATACCGCTGTGTGTTATTTTGGAAACAAGATGGCGTTCAATTTACCTTTTACGTAACAATGGGTTGGACTACTCGGTATTTCTATGACTCTAATGTGTATAAACTGTGAAACTAACTGCTCCCCATAAAATAGAGAAACGAATTTGTCATCGCCTCCTAGCGGAAAAAATTTTCCGTCTTCTCTGTATAGCTCCATGTGTATAATATGTATAACTTTATGGGTGGGTATTATTTTACTTTCTGTAAGGTTTATAACCTAGACAGGACATTAATGACCACTGGTTTGGAGCAATTACTGTCAAGTATCTTGCATAAAGACACTTAACACGCGCATAATTTTAGTAGCGAAGCCTTTAACACATAACCTGTGGGTAAGTCAAGTGGCAGGTCCAAAATCCAATACCCACTGCGCTAGACCGTTTCAATTTGGGAAAAAGTTACTTACCGGTTTTGGTTTCAGCATTTATACATAATGTTGTGCAGAAAATACCAAATAGAAACAAAAACTTAGGTTTAATATTATTATTCATGCTTTTGCTTTTTAAACGCTGAGTTAGTTTCTGATGCTTGCAACATGGAAAATGATTTCCACTAGAGGCGCATGTTTAAAGGTGATGTTGTTATTTATTTATATACCGTTAATAATTTGCAACACTTCTCTTATTAAGTACACTAACGCAAAATTGTAAAATATTTTTTTGTGTTTTATAATTCCTATAATGTTATGTGAACTTATACGCAGCGATATATTTAATTTTTAAACAATGATGCTCTCTTTAACCAGCGGCAATTTTGATTTCTACTGGTTTGTTTACAGTTAGTTTCAAGTTACCGCAAGTTTTCTACCACTAAAATCCTGCCAGAATTCTGCTAGAATTACGCTAACAGAAAAGTGACGTTGAAAGCGCAGTGTTGCCGGCAAAGTCAATAAAATATTTAGAGCAGGGTATAAATAAGAACTTATTTTTATAATTTTAAAAGATGTCCCGTCATTTTATTTGCAAAAATATAACGAATTCTTGTAAAGTAAAAAGGGTGAAAGGAATTTTTTTAAATCGAGTCAACATTATTACCGAAAACCGCAAATTTTACCCCAAAAAGTGCTCATACTCAAATCATCCTGCTAGGAAATCTGTAACTTTTAAATGCAAAACGACAACGGATCTTGGTAAAGTGAATGTATCTCTTTGATTTAAAAAAATAAAATCGCGCCCCCATCGTAACGATTTTTTTTAAATCGAGTCAACATTATTACCGAAAACCGCAAATTTTACCCCAAAAAGTGCTCATATTCAAATCGTCCTGCTAGGAAATCTGTAACTTTTAAATGCAAAACAACAACGGATCTTGGTAAAGTGAATGTATCTCTTTGATTTAAAAAAATAAAATCGCGCCCCCATCGTAACGATTTTTTTTAAATCGAGTCAACATTATTACCGAAAACCGCGAATTTTACCCCAAAAAGTGCTCATATTCAAACCGTCCTGCTAGGAAATCTGTAACTTTTAAATGCAAAACGACAACGGATCTTGGTAAAGTGAATGTATCTCTTTGATTTAAAAAAATAAAATCGCGCCCCCATCGTAACGATTTTTTTTAAATCGAGTCAACATTATTACCGAAAACCGCAAATTTTACCCCAAAAAGTGCTCATATTCAAATCGTCCTGCTAGGAAATCTGTAACTTTTAAATTCAAAACGACAACGGATCTTGGTAAAGTGAATGTATCTCTTTGATTTAAAAAAATAAAATCGCGCCCCCATCGTAACGATTTTTTTTAAATCGAGTCAACATTATTAACGAAAACCGCAAATTTTACCCCAAAAAGTGCTCATATTTAAATCGTCCTGCTAGGAAATCTGTAACTTTTAAATGCAACAGGACAACGGATTCTAGTAGAGTAAATGTATCTCTCTGATTTAAAAAAATAAAATCGCGCCCCCATCGTAACGATTTTTTTTTAAATCGAGTCAACATTATTACCGAAAACCGCAAATTTTACCCCAAAAAGTGCTCATGTTCAAATCGTCCTGCTAGGAAATCTGTAACTTTTAAATGCAAAAGGACAACGGATCTTGGTAAAGTGAATGTATCTTTTTGATTTAAAAAAATAAAATCGCGCCCCCATCGTAACGATTTTTTTAAATCGAGTCGACATTATTACCGAAAACCGCGAATTTTAACCCAAAAAGTGGTCATGTTCAAACCGTCCTGCTAGGAATTCTGTAACTTTTAAATGCAAAAGGACAACGGATCTTGGTAAAGTGAATGTATCTCTTTGATTTAAAAAAATAAAATTGCGCCCCCATCGTAACGATTTTTTTTAAATCGAGTCAACATTATTACCGAAAACCGCAAATTTTACCCCAAAAAGTGCTCATATTCAAATCGTCCTGCTAGGAAATCTGTAACTTTTAAATGCAAAACGACAACGGATCTTGGTAAAGTGAATGTATCTCTTTGATTTAAAAAAATAAAATCGCGCCCCCATCGTAACGATTTTTTTTAAATCGAGTCAACATTATTACCGAAAACCGCGAATTTTACCCCAAAAAGTGCTCATATTCAAATCGTCCTGCTAGGAAATCTGTAACTTTTAAATGCAACGGGACAACGGATTCTAGTAGAGTGAATGTATCTCTCTGATTTAAAAAAATAAAATCGCGCCCCCATCGTAACGATTTTTTTTAAATCGAGTCGACATTTGAATATGAGCACTTTTTGGGGTAAAAATTGCGGTTTTCGGTAATAGTGTTAACTCGATTTAAAAAAAATCGTTACGATGGGGGCGCGATTTTATTTTTTTAAATCAGAGAGATACATTCACTCTACTAGAATCCGTTGTCCTTTTGCATTTAAAAGTTACAGAATTCCTAGCAGGACGGTTTGAACATGACCACTTTTTGGGTTAAAATTCGCGGTTTTCGGTAATAATGTTGACTCGATTTAAAAAAAATCGTTACGATGGGGGCGCGATTTTATTTTTTTAAATCAAAGAGATACATTCACTTTACCAAGATCCGTTGTCCTTTTGCATTTAAAAGTTACAGATTTCCTAGCAGGACGATTTGAATATGAGCACTTTTTGGGGTAAAATTCGCGGTTTTCGGTAATAATGTTGACTCGATTTAAAAAAAATCGTTACGATGGGGGCGCGATTTTATTTTTTTAAATCAAAGAGATACATTCACTTTACCAAGATCCGTTGTCCTTTTGCATTTAAAAGTTACAGAATTCCTAGCAGGACGGTTTGAACATGACCACTTTTTGGGTTAAAATTCGCGGTTTTCGGTAATAATGTCGACTCGATTTAAAAAAAATCGTTACGATGGGGGCGCGATTTTATTTTTTTAAATCAAAGAGATACATTCACTTTACCAAGCTCCGTTGTCCTTTTGCATTTAAAAGTTACAGATTTCCTAGCAGGACGATTTGAATATGAGCACTTTTTGGGGTAAAATTCGCGGTTTTCGGTAATAATGTTGACTCGATTTAAAAAAAATCGTTACGATGGGGGCGCGATTTTATTTTTTTAAATCAAAGAGATACATTCACTTTACCAAGATCCGTTGTCCTTTTGCATTTAAAAGTTACAGAATTCCTAGCAGGACGGTTTGAACATGACCACTTTTTGGGTTAAAATTCGCGGTTTTCGGTAATAATGTCGACTCGATTTAAAAAAAATCGTTACGATGGGGGCGCGATTTTATTTTTTTAAATCAAAGAGATACATTCACTTTACCAAGATCCGTTGTCCTTTTGCATTTAAAAGTTACAGATTTCCTAGCAGGACGATTTGAATATGAGCACTTTTTGGGGTAAAATTCGCGGTTTTCGGTAATAATGTTGACTCGATTTAAAAAAAATCGTTACGATGGGGGCGCGATTTTATTTTTTTAAATCAAAGAGATACATTCACTTTACCAAGATCCGTTGTCCTTTTGCATTTAAAAGTTACAGAATTCCTAGCAGGACGGTTTGAACATGACCACTTTTTGGGTTAAAATTCGCGGTTTTCGGTAATAATGTCGACTCGATTTAAAAAAAATCGTTACGATGGGGGCGCGATTTTATTTTTTTAAATCAAAGAGATACATTCACTTTACCAAGCTCCGTTGTCCTTTTGCATTTAAAAGTTACAGATTTCCTAGCAGGACGATTTGAATATGAGCACTTTTTGGGGTAAAATTCGCGGTTTTCGGTAATAATGTTGACTCGATTTAAAAAAAATCGTTACGATGGGGGCGCGATTTTATTTTTTTAAATCAAAGAGATACATTCACTTTACCAAGATCCGTTGTCCTTTTGCATTTAAAAGTTACAGAATTCCTAGCAGGACGGTTTGAACATGACCACTTTTTGGGTTAAAATTCGCGGTTTTCGGTAATAATGTCGACTCGATTTAAAAAAAATCGTTACGATGGGGGCGCGATTTTATTTTTTTAAATCAAAGAGATACATTCACTTTACCAAGATCCGTTGTCCTTTTG
Source organism: Ciona robusta (assembly GCF_009617815.1). NCBI lineage: Eukaryota > Metazoa > Chordata > Ascidiacea > Phlebobranchia > Cionidae > Ciona > Ciona robusta. Next base: position 182,198 of record NW_028323128.1, read on the forward strand.
CATTTAAAAGTTACAGAATTCCTAGCAGGACGGTTTGAACATGACATCTTTTTGGGTTAAAATTCGCGGTTTTCGGTAATAATGTTGACTCGATTTAAAAAAAATCGTTACAATGGGGGCCCGATTTTATTTTTTTAAATCAGAGAGATACATTCACTTTACTAGAATCCGTTGTCCTGTTGCATTTAAAAGTTACAGATTTCCTAGCAGGACGATTTGAATATGAGCACTTTTTGGGGTAAAATTCGCGGTTTTCGGTAATAATGTTGACTCGATTTAAAAAAAATCGTTACGATGGGGGCGCGATTTTATTTTTTTAAATCAAAGAGATACATTCACTTTACCAAGATCCGTTGTCGTTTTGCATTTAAAAGTTACAGATTTCCTAGCAGGACGATTTGAATATGAGCACTTTTTGGGGTAAAATTTGCGGTTTTCGGTAATAATGTTGACTCGATTTAAAAAAAATCGTTACGACGGGGGCGCAATTTTATTTTTTTAAATCAAAGAGATACATTCACTTTACCAAGATCCGTTGTCCTTTTGCATTTAAAAGTTACAGAATTCCTAGCAGGACGGTTTGAACATGACCACTTTTTGGGTTAAAATTCGCGGTTTTCGGTAATAATGTCGACTCGATTTAAAAAAAATCGTTACGATGGGGGCGCGATTTTATTTTTTTAAATCAAATAGATACATTCACTTTACCAAGATCCGTTGTCGTTTTGCATTTAAAAGTTACAGATTTCCTAGCAGGACGATTTGAATATGAGCACTTTTTGGGGTAAAATTTGCGGTTTTCGGTAATAATGTTGACTCGATTTAAAAAAAATCGTTACGATGGGGGCGCGATTTTATTTTTTTAAATCAAAGAGATACATTCACTTAACCAAGATCCGTTGTCCTTTTGCATTTAAAAGTTACAGAATTCCTAGCAGGACGGTTTGAACATGACCACTTTTTGGGTTAAAATTCGCGGTTTTCGGTAATAATGTCGACTCGATTTAAAAAAAATCGTTACGATGGGGGCGCGATTTTATTTTTTTAAATCAAAGAGATACATTCACTTTACCAAGATCCGTTGTCCTTTTGCATTTAAAAGTTACAGAATTCCTAGCAGGACGATTTGAACATGACCACTTTTTGGGTTAAAATTCGCGGTTTTCGGTTATAATGTTGACTCGATTTAAAAAAAATCGTTACGATGGGGGCGCGATTTTATTTTTTTAAATCAGAGAGATACATTCACTCTACTAGAATCCGTTGTCCTGTTGCATTTAAAAGTTACAGATTTCCTAGCAGGACGATTTGAATATGAGCACTTTTTGGGGTAAAATTCGCGGTTTTCGGTAATAATGTTGACTCGATTTAAAAAAAATCGTTACGATGGGGGCGCGATTTTATTTTTTTAAATCAAAGAGATACGTTCACTTTACCAAGATCCGTTGTCCTTTTGCATTTAAAAGTTACAGATTTCCTAGCAGGACGATTTGAATATGAGCACTTTTTGGGGTAAAATTCGCGGTTTTCGGTAATAATGTTGACTCGATTTAAAAAAAATCGTTACGATGGGGGCGCGATTTTATTTTTTTAAATCAAAGAGATACATTCACTTTACCAAGATCCGTTGTCCTTTTGCATTTAAAAGTTACAGAATTCCTAGCAGGACGGTTTGAACATGACCACTTTTTGGGTTAAAATTCGCGGTTTTCGGTAATAATGTCGACTCGATTTAAAAAAAATCGTTACGATGGGGGCGCGATTTTATTTTTTTAAATCAAAGAGATACATTCACTTTACCAAGATCCGTTGTCCTTTTGCATTTAAAAGTTACAGAATTCCTAGCAGGACGGTTTGAACATGACCACTTTTTGGGTTAAAATTCGCGGTTTTCGGTAATAATGTCGACTCGATTTAAAAAAAATCGTTACGATGGGGGCGCGATTTTATTTTTTTAAATCAAAGAGATACATTCACTTTACCAAGATCCGTTGTCCTTTTGCATTTAAAAGTTACAGATTTCCTAGCAGGACGATTTGAATATGAGCACTTTTTGGGGTAAAATTCGCGGTTTTCGGTAATAATGTTGACTCGATTTAAAAAAAATCGTTACGATGGGGGCGCGATTTTATTTTTTTAAATCAAAGAGATACATTCACTTTACCAAGATCCGTTGTCCTTTTGCATTTAAAAGTTACAGAATTCCTAGCAGGACGGTTTGAACATGACCACTTTTTGGGTTAAAATTCGCGGTTTTCGGTAATAATGTCGACTCGATTTAAAAAAAAATCGTTACGATGGGGGCGCGATTTTATTTTTTTAAATCAAAGAGATACATTCACTTTACCAAGCTCCGTTGTCCTTTTGCATTTAAAAGTTACAGATTTCCTAGCAGGACGATTTGAATATGAGCACTTTTTGGGGTAAAATTCGCGGTTTTCGGTAATAATGTTGACTCGATTTAAAAAAAATCGTTACGATGGGGGCGCGATTTTATTTTTTTAAATCAAAGAGATACATTCACTTTACCAAGATCCGTTGTCCTTTTGCATTTAAAAGTTACAGAATTCCTAGCAGGACGGTTTGAACATGACCACTTTTTGGGTTAAAATTCGCGGTTTTCGGTAATAATGTCGACTCGATTTAAAAAAAATCGTTACGATGGGGGCGCGATTTTATTTTTTTAAATCAAAGAGATACATTCACTTTACCAAGATCCGTTGTCCTTTTGCATTTAAAAGTTACAGAATTCCTAGCAGGACGGTTTGAACATGACATCTTTTTGGGTTAAAATTCGCGGTTTTCGGTAATAATGTTGACTCGATTTAAAAAAAATCGTTACAATGGGGGCCCGATTTTATTTTTTTAAATCAGAGAGATACATTCACTTTACTAGAATCCGTTGTCCTGTTGCATTTAAAAGTTACAGATTTCCTAGCAGGACGATTTGAATATGAGCACTTTTTGGGGTAAAATTCGCGGTTTTCGGTAATAATGTTGACTCGATTTAAAAAAAATCGTTACGATGGGGGCGCGATTTTATTTTTTTAAATCAAAGAGATACATTCACTTTACCAAGATCCGTTGTCGTTTTGCATTTAAAAGTTACAGATTTCCTAGCAGGACGATTTGAATATGAGCACTTTTTGGGGTAAAATTTGCGGTTTTCGGTAATAATGTTGACTCGATTTAAAAAAAATCGTTACGACGGGGGCGCAATTTTATTTTTTTAAATCAAAGAGATACATTCACTTTACCAAGATCCGTTGTCCTTTTGCATTTAAAAGTTACAGAATTCCTAGCAGGACGGTTTGAACATGACCACTTTTTGGGTTAAAATTCGCGGTTTTCGGTAATAATGTCGACTCGATTTAAAAAAAATCGTTACGATGGGGGCGCGATTTTATTTTTTTAAATCAAATAGATACATTCACTTTACCAAGATCCGTTGTCGTTTTGCATTTAAAAGTTACAGATTTCCTAGCAGGACGATTTGAATATGAGCACTTTTTGGGGTAAAATTTGCGGTTTTCGGTAATAATGTTGACTCGATTTAAAAAAAATCGTTACGATGGGGGCGCGATTTTATTTTTTTAAATCAAAGAGATACATTCACTTAACCAAGATCCGTTGTCCTTTTGCATTTAAAAGTTACAGAATTCCTAGCAGGACGGTTTGAACATGACCACTTTTTGGGTTAAAATTCGCGGTTTTCGGTAATAATGTCGACTCGATTTAAAAAAAATCGTTACGATGGGGGCGCGATTTTATTTTTTTAAATCAAAGAGATACATTCACTTTACCAAGATCCGTTGTCCTTTTGCATTTAAAAGTTACAGAATTCCTAGCAGGACGATTTGAACATGACCACTTTTTGGGTTAAAATTCGCGGTTTTCGGTTATAATGTTGACTCGATTTAAAAAAAATCGTTACGATGGGGGCGCGATTTTATTTTTTTAAATCAGAGAGATACATTCACTCTACTAGAATCCGTTGTCCTGTTGCATTTAAAAGTTACAGATTTCCTAGCAGGACGATTTGAATATGAGCACTTTTTGGGGTAAAATTCGCGGTTTTCGGTAATAATGTTGACTCGATTTAAAAAAAATCGTTACGATGGGGGCGCGATTTTATTTTTTTAAATCAAAGAGATACGTTCACTTTACCAAGATCCGTTGTCCTTTTGCATTTAAAAGTTACAGATTTCCTAGCAGGACGATTTGAATATGAGCACTTTTTGGGGTAAAATTCGCGGTTTTCGGTAATAATGTTGACTCGATTTAAAAAAAATCGTTACGATGGGGGCGCGATTTTATTTTTTTAAATCAAAGAGATACATTCACTTTACCAAGATCCGTTGTCCTTTTGCATTTAAAAGTTACAGAATTCCTAGCAGGACGGTTTGAACATGACCACTTTTTGGGTTAAAATTCGCGGTTTTCGGTAATAATGTCGACTCGATTTAAAAAAAATCGTTACGATGGGGGCGCGATTTTATTTTTTTAAATCAAAGAGATACATTCACTTTACCAAGATCCGTTGTCCTTTTGCATTTAAAAGTTACAGAATTCCTAGCAGGACGGTTTGAACATGACATCTTTTTGGGTTAAAATTCGCGGTTTTCGGTAATAATGTTGACTCGATTTAAAAAAAATCGTTACGATGGGGGCGCGATTTTATTTTTTTAAATCAGAGAGATACATTCACTTTACTAGAATCCGTTGTCCTGTTGCATTTAAAAGTTACAGATTTCCTAGCAGGACGATTTGAATATGAGCACTTTTTGGGGTAAAATTCGCGGTTTTCGGTAATAATGTTGACTCGATTTAAAAAAAATCGTTACGATGGGGGCGCGATTTTATTTTTTTAAATCAAAGAGATACATTCACTTTACCAAGATCCGTTGTCGTTTTGCATTTAAAAGTTACAGATTTCCTAGCAGGACGATTTGAATATGAGCACTTTTTGGGGTAAAAATTGCGGTTTTCGGTAATAGTGTTAACTCGATTTAAAAAAAATCGTTACGATGGGGGCGCGATTTTATTTTTTTAAATCAGAGAGATACATTCACTCTACTAGAATCCGTTGTCCTTTTGCATTTAAAAGTTACAGAATTCCTAGCAGGACGGTTTGAACATGACCACTTTTTGGGTTAAAATTCGCGGTTTTCGGTAATAATGTTGACTCGATTTAAAAAAAATCGTTACGATGGGGGCGCGATTTTATTTTTTTAAATCAAAGAGATACATTCACTTTACCAAGCTCCGTTGTCCTTTTGCATTTAAAAGTTACAGATTTCCTAGCAGGACGATTTGAATATGAGCACTTTTTGGGGTAAAATTCGCGGTTTTCGGTAATAATGTTGACTCGATTTAAAAAAAATCGTTACGATGGGGGCGCGATTTTATTTTTTTAAATCAAAGAGATACATTCACTTTACCAAGATCCGTTGTCCTTTTGCATTTAAAAGTTACAGAATTCCTAGCAGGACGGTTTGAACATGACCACTTTTTGGGTTAAAATTCGCGGTTTTCGGTAATTATGTCGACTCGATTTAAAAAAAATCGTTACGATGGGGGCGCGATTTTATTTTTTTAAATCAAAGAGATACATTCACTTTACCAAGATCCGTTGTCCTTTTGCATTTAAAAGTTACAGAATTCCTAGCAGGACGGTTTGAACATGACATCTTTTTGGGTTAAAATTCGCGGTTTTCGGTAATAATGTTGACTCGATTTAAAAAAAATCGTTACGATGGGGGCGCGATTTTATTTTTTTAAATCAGAGAGATACATTCACTTTACTAGAATCCGTTGTCCTGTTGCATTTAAAAGTTACAGATTTCCTAGCAGGACGATTTGAATATGAGCACTTTTTGGGGTAAAATTCGCGGTTTTCGGTAATAATGTTGACTCGATTTAAAAAAAATCGTTACGATGGGGGCGCGATTTTATTTTTTTAAATCAAAGAGATACATTCACTTTACCAAGATCCGTTGTCGTTTTGCATTTAAAAGTTACAGATTTCCTAGCAGGACGATTTGAATATGAGCACTTTTTGGGGTAAAAATTGCGGTTTTCGGTAATAGTGTTAACTCGATTTAAAAAAAATCGTTACGATGGGGGCGCGATTTTATTTTTTAAATCAGAGAGATACATTCACTCTACTAGAATCCGTTGTCCTTTTGCATTTAAAAGTTACAGAATTCCTAGCAGGACGGTTTGAACATGACCACTTTTGGGGTTAAAATTCGCGGTTTTCGGTAATAATGTTGACTCGATTTAAAAAAATCGTTACGATGGGGGCGCGATTTTATTTTTTTAAATCAAAGAGATACATTCACTTTACCAAGATCCGTTGTCCTTTTGCATTTAAAAGTTACAGAATTCCTAGCAGGACGGTTTGAACATGACCACTTTTTGGGTTAAAATTCGCGGTTTTCGGTAATAATGTTGACTCGATTTAAAAAAAATCGTTACGATGGGGGCGCGATTTTATTTTTTTAAATCAGAGAGATACATTCACTCTACTAGAATCCGTTGTCCCGTTGCATTTAAAAGTTACAGATTTCCTAGCAGGACGATTTGAATATGAGCACTTTTTGGGGTAAAATTCGCGGTTTTCGGTAATAATGTTGACTCGATTTAAAGAAAATCGTTACGATGGGGGCGCGATTTTATTTTTTTAAATCAAAGAGATACATTCACTTTACCAAGATCCGTTGTCGTTTTGCATTTAAAAGTTACAGATTTCCTAGCAGGACGATTTGAATATGAGCACTTTTTGGGGTAAAATTTGCGGTTTTCGGTAATAATGTTGACTCGATTTAAAAAAAATCGTTACGACGGGGGCGCAATTTTATTTTTTTAAATCAAAGAGATACATTCACTTTACCAAGATCCGTTGTCCTTTTGCATTTAAAAGTTACAGAATTCCTAGCAGGACGGTTTGAACATGACCACTTTTTGGGTTAAAATTCGCGGTTTTCGGTAATAATGTCGACTCGATTTAAAAAAAATCGTTACGATGGGGGCGCGATTTTATTTTTTTAAATCAAATAGATACATTCACTTTACCAAGATCCGTTGTCGTTTTGCATTTAAAAGTTACAGATTTCCTAGCAGGACGATTTGAATATGAGCACTTTTTGGGGTAAAATTTGCGGTTTTCGGTAATAATGTTGACTCGATTTAAAAAAAATCGTTACGATGGGGGCGCGATTTTATTTTTTTAAATCAAAGAGATACATTCACTTAACCAAGATCCGTTGTCCTTTTGCATTTAAAAGTTACAGAATTCCTAGCAGGACGGTTTGAACATGACCACTTTTTGGGTTAAAATTCGCGGTTTTCGGTAATAATGTCGACTCGATTTAAAAAAAATCGTTACGATGGGGGCGCGATTTTATTTTTTTAAATCAAAGAGATACATTCACTTTACCAAGATCCGTTGTCCTTTTGCATTTAAAAGTTACAGAATTCCTAGCAGGACGATTTGAACATGACCACTTTTTGGGTTAAAATTCGCGGTTTTCGGTTATAATGTTGACTCGATTTAAAAAAAATCGTTACGATGGGGGCGCGATTTTATTTTTTTAAATCAGAGAGATACATTCACTCTACTAGAATCCGTTGTCCTGTTGCATTTAAAAGTTACAGATTTCCTAGCAGGACGATTTGAATATGAGCACTTTTTGGGGTAAAATTCGCGGTTTTCGGTAATAATGTTGACTCGATTTAAAAAAAATCGTTACGATGGGGGCGCGATTTTATTTTTTTAAATCAAAGAGATACGTTCACTTTACCAAGATCCGTTGTCGTTTTGCATTTAAAAGTTACAGATTTCCTAGCAGGACGATTTGAATATGAGCACTTTTTGGGGTAAAAATTGCGGTTTTCGGTAATAGTGTTAACTCGATTTAAAAAAAATCGTTACGATGGGGGCGCGATTTTATTTTTTTAAATCAGAGAGATACATTCACTCTACTAGAATCCGTTGTCCTTTTGCATTTAAAAGTTACAGATTTCTTAGCGGGATCATCTAAATTTAAACATTAACACATTTCCGGTATTTTCTACCCTGCGTTTTTATTGTTATTTTTTCGGCAACACTGTTTTTGTAAAAATTTGATTTTGGTCAAAATGACGGTTTACTGCTTCAGCAGAATTCTGCCAGGATTTTAGTGGTAGTTTTCTGGTGTTATGGCTATAGGCTAGTTTAATAGATGAACAATGTACGTTTTGCTAATAATTTGTTACAGGAAACATATTGTTACATAGGAAAAGCATGACTGTGGAACCAGATATTTATTGGTCAAGTGCAACAGAAGAAAATGCCGACAAATTATCGTTTGTTCCTGGTGTAGATCTTCGAAACAGAAGCGGAAACATTAAACCAGAGCCACGAAAAAAAACAGTTTCATCTTTAAAAAAGGAGATAAAAAAGGAGACAAAAAAGGTCAAATAGAACTTTCTGCATTAGTTTAGTGTTTGTATTTTAAAATGTGGTATATGACTTGGTGAAAATTTAATGTATAGCCTATCTGCCTACACATACTGCCTATGTCAGGTAAATTAATAAGACTGTTATTATTACAAGGAGGGATCTTTTTAACTTTTGTGCGTGGATTTTCACTGGCATTTCAACTAAATAACGTTTTAAACTGAACAAACAAACTGTGCCTGCGGAGTAAATCTGCCAATGGAACACAGTTTTCTTTTTTTAAAACCCCTTCTTTATCCTTTTCGGACTGCACCACTGTATATACCTACTGTTCATCATGTAACACTGAAATGTGTGGACTTACATATTCTAAACAATTTATTTTTAGCATGCTGTAAGACCTAATTTCGATTCTAAAGTATGTTGCTCGTCAAAAATAAAAGGCAAAGCAATTGAAGCAAAAGGTATGTATAAAATAAAACTAGTCTTTCTTTAATCTTTACAAAACTTGAGTTTGGTTCTAATTTTCAATATTAATTATCCTCAGTTAATACAGATGATGAAATTTCATCTTCTTCAAAGCTGGCATCACTGAGAGATTTATGTCCAGAAGACAAAGAGAGAATCGCAAACCTTGTGAAAGAACTTGCTAAAGCATCCGAGGAAAAACAAGAAAGTGAAACAAAACTTGGAGAGGAAAGAAAACGGTTTCATCAACAGGTATTTTGAGATGTGTTTTGGGAAACATTACTATGATAGAGACTTACATGGCACATAAGTTTCCAAATGTTCAGGCACATTTCGATCTTTTGATATGTTTTACTAAACTAAGTTACTTTTAAATTTGACACAACACATACCAAATATTTTAATCATTTCCAAAGCTGTTTTATTCTACCCGTATTTTTTGTCAATTGTGTGTCGCAAAGTAAAAATTCTTTTTTAGTTAAAAGAATTAAAAGAAGACAAGAAACAAATTGAGAATGAGCAGATGATGGTTCTGAAGCAATATCGAGAGTGCCAAACACTGCTTAGTCATTACCAAGAGCAAATAAACCAACAGCAGAAAGATGTTGCTTCAGATATTCATAAACTGTTAACCACTGTTCCACTTATTTCATCAAATGCAACGTAAGTTCACTAAAATATTAAAAACCAAACTAAATTAATGTAGTTTAAGTCTGTATGCAATTATCTGAGTAGTTTAGAAAAGCCCAGTAACTAACAATTGATTTAAATTTTGTAAGTCTCAAATAATTGGCTGCTTGGGGCAGATAGACACATACTGTGTTAGACACAGTGATGTGTATTTTTTAACTAGAAAAATTAGACAATATTAAACCAGTTGCCATTTTAATTTTATGGATGCATTTAGTAATAAATTTGATTGTGATGTTGATTGTTGATAGTTGATTTTGATACTAATAATATATTCATAAAGATACTCCGTACTTTGCATGCAGCCATAAATTTAATTTGTAAATAATTTGAATTTAATATTGTTACAGATCATCAGAATCAAAGGTAAGAAAAGCTTGCGAGTACATGATATATGAATGTAATTTACTTTATCCTCGCGTGGCTGGAAAAGGACAGTCATTATAACACTGGTGTCCACACACCTTGTGCCAGCTTACGAGTTACTAGTATGCTACTAAGTAGGTGATTTTTTTTTTTTAGAGAGGGATTTTTTTTATGTATGACTGATAATTCGGGTCGGAACAACTGCTGTTAAATGTCTTGCCCAATAACACACACCCCACAATGGCAGCAGTGCCAGTGACATGGGCACTTACCACTTTGCTACGGCGCCGGACAAATATTTCAGAGTTCTGCAAATTAATTGACTCTTAAACTGAAGTGTTTATCTTTTGGGTAATTTTATACAAAGTTTAAACACAAGTTGTGCATCTCTAAATATCTATAATAGGTTTAAGAATTATTAACTATTGTAAAAAGTGTTATACTCTCTTTCAGTCTATACCAACTTCAACTTGTGAACTTCCACACCATGTTAGACAGCTTTCAAATGAAATCACTCAACAACAGCGTTTACATGATAATTCATTTGAAAAGTCTGTAAAATTTCGTCATCAAACAAAAGCATCATATGATCCCATGAGTTCAAAACGGTCATCATATGATACAAATTACATGGAAGATCGTTGGAACCAATCCATCATAAATCCATCATCAATAGAAGACACTGAAACATATGTTCAAAGTAAGTCTTTCACTTAATAAGCAGTCACTAGATAGACATCAAAGTGCATGTGTGTGTAAAATTACTGTACTACTTATCATATCAATACATATATAAATTCAACCTAGCCTATTTCCAATTACCAGATACACCATGCAGAATGTGTATTGCTATGTTTGATACATCTTCACATTACTGAATTATAAGCTGATATGATTAGCATATGATTACAATGCAGACATGACCAGTGCTTTTGAAGAAAAAGTTGAGAAATTGAGTCCCCGTGGACGACGTGAAGCACTCATGGAACAGAAATTTGCTCTGGAAAAAGAACAAATTCGTTTGCAACAAATGCTCTCTGAACAAGAAAAAATATTAAGACTTAGACAAAGTGAATTAAAGGTGAGTGAATGATGTTGTACAACACTTGATGGAAAGTTTAATTCATGTTTGTTTGCAACTTTTTCAATTATCTATACCTTGTTATTGCTCATTCATTTAATAACCATGCATGATTCATGCCCAAACTATATGCCCACCATGATTGCTACGTTCAGAATAAAAATGCTTTGCCTTAATTTGCTACTTGGTTGCCAATTACAGAAAACACACAATGAATATTCAACCAAGAACCGATTATTTAACAACACGAGTTCCAATGTATCCCCATCAGCAACATATGATGGTAGTACAGATGTTTACAACATACGGAGGAATGATGAGATGCCACCACCAGTTATAACACCTGTGATACCAATGTATAACAAGTCACTTAACAAAAGTACGCGAAACCAAAATATTAGTTATTTTAGTTGTTCGGAATGAAAGCAATAATTCAATATATAATCAGTTGCAAAAGTAAATATATATTTGCAAAAATCTTTGCCAAGAAAACAATTGTGAATCACACCAGTGCATGACAATGTTGTATTAATGTGTTAAAGGTTCATTAAACATGTCAGAGTATGACATAAGTTCTCGTGGACCAGATCACATGTATCATCATCATCATGATTACTCAAGTTCAAAGAAATCACCCCATGAAAAATCATGGTCGGGCAGTAACAGGTAATCACTTTAATCATTTATATGTAATGTATGTAATCATATGATTGTAACTTACTTTATCCTCACATGAAACAACAGTTGTTATAATACGGATGTTCATACACCTCGTGCCAGCTGACGAGTTACCATGTATGTTACTTTGTGGGTTAGGGACGGGCGCCCTAACCGTTTTGCCACCGCGCTAGCGTATATAAATCATCTGTGCAGCTAATCTTCACATTTAGGGAGATGTAACCAGGGACCAGTACATATTTTCTTTTAATAATAAAACCGGGGCTTGCCGTAGTGGTTAGCGAGAGGTCAGGAGTTCAAGGCTCGTCGATGCTACAATGTGGGTATGTGCTATTGGGCAAAATATTTAACCTGTAATTCTTCCAACTCATATTGGTTTTATATAAATTCTCAGCCTTAGAAACTGGCATATGTTGTCAGCGGTTATTCGATGAAAAGGGCATACAAAACAAAAAATCAAAATTTGTGTTAATAGAAATGCTCAAATGTTATCTAAAGTTACCACCATAGTTTAAAACAATGAAATAGCTTCTGAAAAAATGAGCGTTAAAATTGCAATTCCAACCATTGGAGTAAAAAGGCCGCGCGATAATGCATAAGATTTCCTATATGGAAATGTGTAACTTTGACTGTTTCTAGTTTCTCAACTACTAAAGAAAATTTTGCTTTGAATTTAGAAGAAGCATTCATTATACCAAATTTAAAATTTAAATTTTATTGAGTACTGACTAGTTTAGAAACTAAAAACAGTCAAAGTTGAGTGACACTTTTTCTTATGGGGACAAGGAAAGATCTCATTACCATTAAAGTTCTTGTCGCCTACCTTTGAAAAAGTGACAGGCTCCAAAGACTAATGAGGCCAATGTGGCAGCACCCGACTGAACTGAGTGTTGGGTAATAGACCAATCCTTACGCAACCTCCCCCATATAGGCTACGCAACCTCCCCCATATAGAATAGAATACGTGTGCAACATATATATATATATTCCCAGGTATACCCACACACCAAGAATTCACCATTCCTCGCTGCATAGATATCCAAACATGTCTCTCACTAACGAAAGTACCCGTCATCTTAGCAACACAGAAGACACAAATTCTCGTTCTCAAGTTACAATGAACAACTTGAGTATGTTAAGTGACTTAGTCGACACTGTTGATCTATCACCACCTAGCGGTAATGTTTTAAAATGGGGAGTACTACGTGAAAAACCAGACACCCCTCTGATCTCAACCACCTTTGACGCTGATGATTCAGAATTGCTTGATGATATATTTTTTATTAAATAAGCGTAAAACTTTTTTTTCTATTATGAAATCCAGAAACAAAAAAATAAAACGGTTCCACGCATATGGTCTTTAGTCAAATTCTCATAGTCAATACTTTAAGTTGTTATTGTAGATATTTCTGGTATAAAATAAACAAAACATTTGATCATGTTTAAATGTATCTTTGATTGATCATTAATGGCAAAGTTAGGAACACCAGTATGATGTGGGGTTAAATCATATGAAAGAAAATATTTATGTTACCAACTCGCTGGAAATAGTTGCTATGGTGACGTAACAATATAAAAACGTTGTTATACATGACGTTATTGCTTGTAAAGGTCGACTCTGCAACCACTGTGTTTAAGCGAATAGCGATCACCGCGTCATTTTGCATGGTCTTCGGTTTATGCGCGTATCAACATCGAGGTGCTTATTTTTAGCGAAATATTGCTTAATTAGGTTTATAATATATTCATTTATTCATAATACAATTTCTAATACTTTATGACCAACTTGAAACTGTAGAAAAATAATAAGGGTGGGGGAAGATGGGACATTTTATCATACGAGACTTTTTTTAATGTTGTTTTTACGGACCCCCATTTAATGATAATCAGGAAAATAAGGTTACAGAATTATTCGACAGTATTATCACGACTTTATAAAACGCCCGTCATAGCTGATTACTGTTTTTAAATATTTAAATATTAAATTTAGAGTCCCATCTTCCCCACATTGTAGTTTTGTATGTTTTCATTGCCAAACTTTTAAAGATTTGCTTTTAATTTAGCAATTTATACCTCAGGGGTTATTCAACTATAAGATACTGATATAATAAAAAGATAATATTTTAAAAATATATTCGAAGTTTGGTCATTTGCACTTGGTGATAATTTATGATAAGTGGCTTGTGCCAAAAACAGAGTAGTAATACCCAATTTGTAGCAAAAATAAAAACTTTATCAATGTACGGTTATAGCGATTTATAGCGGGCAAATCACCCTACAACAATTGATCCAACCCAGTGGTCAATAGTTGGGTTGTCCAAATTATCAGCCGCACATGAAAAATCCGCAAAACAAGTAACACATACTTAGACTACACCGACGTTGGCCTACACACGAGGTGTACAAAACAAAACACCCGTGTGATAACGACTTTTTCGGCCACGCAAGGATAATGTTAAATTCGTATTTTTTTTCAAAAAAAAACAAAAAAAATACGCATGAATTATTCCCTAATTACGAAGCCAGTTCGGCGGATCGACGCCACTTTTGATCGCTATAACCGTACAGACATGGTTTACAGTTTTCGTAGAAAACTTCTGTAATAAACACCATTACATCTATTTCTCCTTTTTTCTTAAGATTTTCCAAAAGACACTTTGCTTGGTATGGGACAAAGTTATTTACCCTTTTTCTTATGTAAGTTAAATTTCAACTCCATAAAAATATTTGCCACATCTACAGCACTAGTATTTTGCCTTTCCATCTTAAGCATATTCTTAATAAAATACTCCAACTCTCCGTGCATAAATATGAGATAGAGTTCTTGGGCTGGTTCTATGTCCTTGGGCCCCAATAACACATACGTAGCAACGACGAGCCTACAACGAACTGCCCAATGACCCCAAAACTATGAGGAGACGGACACCACTAAAAGGAGGGAAAATACCGTTACTAAAAGGAGGGAAGGAAGCAAAATGGAGGGACGGGGGAAACTATAATTCCTTTGCTTAAACCCTATGGGCAGAGGGACAGAGGAAAACTATATATTTTACCCAAAATAAGTGGAGGGACGGTAAGGAAATGGTGGAGGGACTCAGGGAAACTGGTGGAGGGCGGAGGGAAACTATTTTTTACCTCAAATAAGTGGAGGGACGGTAAGGAAACTAGTGGAGGGACGGAGGGAAACTATTTTTTACCTTAAATAAGTGGAGGGACGGTAGGGAAATGGTGAATTTTCCAGCGTGCCGGGCGGCGAAGTAATCGGCCAGCCCTGCTGGTACGAACGGGTATATCGGGAATGATGGGCTCGGTCGGTGAAGATTGCTATGGAAGAATGGGTAAAGGGTGGGCGTATGTGTCCTTGGGCAAGACACTTAACGGCAATTGCTCCAACCCAGTGGTCACTAATGAGTTGTCTAAATTAACAGCAATATATAAAAAAAATCCCAAAAAAATAATTACCCACAAAGTAACATACATGGTAACTCGTAAGCTGGCATGATTAAACCCGTGTTATAACGACTGGCGTTTTCCGGCCACGCGAGGATAAAGTAAGTTCATTCATTCATTCATTCATTCATTCATTCATTTATTCATTCATTCATTCAAAGGTGAAGGACTAGGGGTCGTGTTTGGATCTGCATTAAAAGATCCGACATCAGGGTTCATGGTAAAAATGTCGTTTTCACCTTCCACTCTGCAAACTGGACTACCAGCATTGTCGAGACTGTCCGTTATATCCAATAGAGTATTTGCAGGTTTTAAGCGGTCTATGGAAACAGTAGTGACTCGTGTGCCAAAATCAATCGTGAAGTATGTCTTCGCGCGTCCAACAACTCGGAAAGGACCTTCGTAAGGACGTTCCAGTGCCCTTTTGAGACGATCTATACCCGAACAAACACATGCGAGCAGGACCAGAGGTTGGGATCTATGTATGACGGGTTGCGCAGTAGAGGTCGCGCGAGAGTCGGGCGATGTTTGTTCATACGATTTTGCAAATCGGCAAGAAACGAACGCTGGTCCAAATTGAGTCTGGTTTCTCAAAGAACTGTCCTGGTAAACGAAGAGTCGTACCGTACACCAACTCGGCACATGAACATTTAAATCTTGCTTATATGCAGACCGTAAACCGAGCATGACCCAAGGAAGGTTGCCTAACCAACCATTTTCGTTGGTTTGAGCCATAATAGATGCTTTTAATGAACGGAAAAAACGTTCCGCCATACCGTAAAACATGGGATGAAAACTGGTGGTAAAAATTAGTTTGGCCCCCAGAAATTTGGCCAAGTCGGACCAGGTAGCCGAGGTGAACTGTGCGCCTCGGTCAGTCGGTATTTGTGCAGGCGCACAGTTCACAAATGTATGGCGACCGACCTTCGATTGTTGGCATGATAGACATGCCTTAGAGTTTCTAATCAGACATGGGATTCAGACATGGGATTGACGTTTATCGCGGCGACTTCGAACCTTTTTCACTTGTGTCTGTGTAAAATAATACGATCCACAGTAAAGATATGGTGTCCGTTAGTCCGTATATGCTCACATTAATTGTTTTTTCAATACTCTGCCTCGTTGGTTACTACTTTGGAGTATACCTGTAAATACGCAAAACAATTGCTCTCAAAATATTTCTCAAGTCTCACCAGAGATACATCATAGAAATCATTGAATGCGTCGGTAATAATGAAATGATGTATTTGGCTTGTTATTTTGTTAAAAAAGTGCGTTGATGCAAAGGACCATGTCGCAAGTTCATTCGCGTATTAGGTGGGGTTTATTCTGGGAAAAAATATTCTAGGAAATTTCGTGACGTCATCACACTTGCATCATTACATTTTATGTTATCCTAATTTAATAGTGTAAGGTGCTACAATTTCCAGAACGCACCTCTGCCTCCTACCATTAACCGGGATTAGCACCGTTGGACCTCTCCTCGTTAAGATAATTACCTGTTCCTGATAGCCAGAACCACCTTTTCCTCACAGACCCGGCGACGTGGCACAAAAATAGTTTCCCTCCGTCCCTCCACCATTTCCCTACCGTCCCTCCACTTATTTGGGGTAAAAATAGTTTCCCTCTGTCCCTCCGCCTATTAGGGTTTAAGCGAAGGAATTATAGTTTCCCTCCGTCCCTCCATTTTGCTTCCTTCCCTCCTTTTAGTAATGGTATTTTCCCTCCTTCCCTCCCTTCCCTCCTTTTAGTACTCAGTTTCCCTCCGTCCCTCCTTTTAGTGTTGTCCTGAAGACGCGCGTGGTGCACGGCACGTGACACGCAGCATAGTCAGACTATATCGACAAAGAACACGCGAAAACGTTAAACAAGTGTAAGAAACGAGTTGTTTGTAAATAAAATAGTGATAAGAAATACAATCAAAATTAAACTAGCAAAAGTACAACTTTTACGTGAAGTGAAAAACAAAAACAGTGTGGGTGTCAATAAAATAATAATGTTACTCACACGACATTACACTACTATATAGTACAATGGGGGAATATGGGACACTTAAGCACATATTGCCAAATATTTCCAAAATCAAAATAGATGACGGTTTTCGAGTAATACCACGAATTAGTACTATCATTCCTTTATTAATTGACACCAATTTAATAAAATATAATAAAACACACAAAGAGTTATTTAGCAATCCACACAACAGGTGAAATTTTCCAAATTCGAAAACACACAGGATAAGATGGGACAGTTTAAAATCATTGTTAATTTTGATTATTAAGTGTATTTATAAATAGGAATATACGTAAATAACACGAAATAATACTGTACGCTTTGAAAACAGGTCTAAACATTCTTTTTCTTGCCCTACTGTTATAGTTTTTAACATGTTACCTATACGTTATATTATTGCATAACAATTGGTATTGAAAGACAATGAGTAATGTTCGAACTTCAATGGATAAATATTGTATCCTACAAATGTATTTGAACTTGTAATAACAGAAAAATAATAATAACTATTGATAAAGTTTTTATTTTTGCCACAAATTGGGTATTACTACTCTGTTTTCGGCACAAGCCACTTCTCATAAATTATAACCAAGTGCAAATGACCAAACTTCGAATATATTTTCAAAATATTATCTTTTTATTATATCAGTATCTTATAGTTGAATAACCCCTAAGGTATAAATTACTAAATTAAAATCAAGTTTTTCAAAGTTCGGCAATGAAATATTCAATGAAAATGAAATATTCAATGTTTGGCAATAAAATATTCAAGGTTGTTTTATGAAGTTATGAAACTAGTTTAATCGTTCGCACACGCAAACTAAAAAAAATCATCGGCTTTACTATGATTTAGCAAGCATTAAAAGATAGCACCTTACTATTTTGCATTTTTTACCTGTTCAAAGTATACTGTTTCTATTTTACATATTTTTTTAATATTTAAAAACAGTAATCAGCTTTGACGAGCGTTTTTATAAAGTCGTGATAATACTGTCGAATAATTCTGTAACCTTATTTTCCTGATTATTATTAAATTGGGGTCCGTAAAAAGAAAATTAAAAAAAAGTCTCGTCTGTGTCCCATCTTCCCCCACCCTACTATACAAAGATGCATTTTTGTCGAACTGCTGAGTGACGTCACAAAATATGTGACGTCACGAAAAATATGACGTCATGAAAAATATGTTACGTCACGAAAATATGTGACGTTACGAAAAATATGACGTCATGCTTCGAATATGTTATAGCGCTACTAACACCTACAGGAACCATAGCGACGCCAACAGTATACAGGTGGTAGAATATGTTTTGTAATATTTTTCACCGGAATTTTTTTAGTCGGTACGTAATTATTAGGGCTCGTATTGTATTTGTTCCGAGCTACTGAATGCGCAATAGCGCCCTGAACAAATATATTAATCAGAACGAATATATCATTCTATTTTTTTCATTCATTCATCACGACACCGGGCACTATGGCACTTGCACCATGGCGCTACTGCGCCTGCCCAGTAAGTGGAAACAAACGCAATACGAGCTCTAATAAATACGTATCGTTTTAAGGTGCATGTTGGCGACGCTATAATTTCAGTGTTACGTAGCGATATAACACATTCAAAGCTGGATGGGTAAAAAAATCCATAAATATGTTTTTTTTATGACGAATATTAATAATCTTTAAATTTTATTTTAGAATCGGTACCGCTGAGGTCTAGTTAGTAAGACTACAGTGCCCAAATTTTATGTTAGTATCACGCGTAGAAGGTATTAAAAGTTGCCGCTATAATTTTTGTACTGTAGTATCACCTTGGTTCACCAGCAGCCAGCACAGTAAATTATAAGTAAAGTGTGCCTATATTAAACCAGCATACACTTTTTCAAGGCTACAAATAAAATACCAAATCAGTTCTGATGACTTTAAATCATCAACTAAAGTTTTAATGTGTAAACATTTTGTCTGGAACGTTTTCAATGGAGGGTCGTATTAAATTTGGACCGGGTGGTCATTGTATTTGTTCCAAGTAGCGTCTCGGCGCATGCACAATAGCGCCCGGTACAAATATACTAATCGGAACGAATATATTACGACACGGTTCAAATATATCAGTCAGAACGAAGTGCGTAATTAATACAAGGAGTGCAGGTAAGATTTGCTACAATATTTAAGTCAAGAATATATATTAACGTTAATTGCAAATACTTACCTGTTTGCATTTGAAGTTTAGTTTGTTTAAATCACTGACAAAACTTTAACCAAATTGACGTTGACGTCACACGTAAGGAAATTCTGTGACGAAAAGTACGGTTCATGTCCGTGACGTCACTCTCGCGCCAGATCTACCCACGTGACCTCAAGTAAACATCTCGCGCGAAAATTAAGAAGTTTACGGTCCTTGGAAATTTAATAGGCGTGATGTTTGTTGGTTCTGCAGCGGCTAATCTAGGCAACCACACTGTATCCAGTTCAGTGTTGTAACATGTAGAACAGACAAAAGTGCATTGTGGAAGTAATGGCGAATATATTAAATGTTTGTTTAAAGCTGTTTGTCAGTGGTTTCGGTGTTATGGACAGAGCAGCGAGCAAGGTTAAATCCGAGACCAAATTGTTATGACTGAAAATGTTTTGCATTGTTAATTTAGGTTGCAAAATTTAGTTTATTTTTTATAGTTGTATTTTGTTGCACTGTCAGTAAATCAATTATAAATATGTTTGTGAAATTCTTTATTATAAAAAATATGACATTTTCTCTATAATGTACTTTAATTTCAGGAATCTGCTGTACCATGGATGAAAGAGGTGATATATCACGCAATAGCATTTCCCTGAATGAGTGCCCTGGAATAGCTGAGAACAGAGATGATGAAATACAAAGCATTTACATTTCACCATCCATTAGAGATATTCATAGTTATCGATGCTCAAAATCCACTGCTGCTCAAAAAAACTATGGTAGAAAACATCCATGCGTATCACTCAACTGTGTGTGGGCCGTTAGCACAATGTTTTTAATAATTATTGTGTTCTGTGTTGGGGTTATAAAATATATTCAACTTTCTGAAGAAATGGAACAAATGAAAAAAGATTTTGTGGTAAACTTTGGGCGTGTTAATATGTGCCTGTTTATTTATTTTACTTATTAATTTCTTAGATTCGTCAAACTGTGTAGAATTTATTTTTATTTAGTAAAATGTTTGGTTTCAAAGCACCGTAGTTTCTCTTCATTAAAAGTTAACTCGAAAATGACCAAAAACTGTTGCTGTGTGTTGTGTTAATAGTATTATCGTGTCATAGTATGAACCTAATATGCTTGATACCAAACCCCAATACCTATAAAACCAATGTAATAATCATTATCCTACATATGTATTAATTAAAACATAACAATAATGATGGTTAGTACAGCTTGTAAATAGGAAAGACTACAAAAATCTGTTTATAATTTTGCTTCTACTATCAACGCTAACGATCTCGTCAGATCTTGGTGGGAATGAATTCCATCAAATACTGATGCAAAAACACCAAATAAAAAACCTACCCTATATTATATTATATAACATTTTGTTATTAAAATTTGTGTGTTAATATGACTCTAAATATAGAATAAACTAATTGTAATTGTTACATCATTCGTTTATTACTTTTAGTCTTTGCAATTGGAATTGGACACTGTACGCAACCCTGATGCATTAGAAATGGGTGATCATTCAAAACTTGTTGGTGACAAGACACCAGGGGTATGTGTGTTGTGTGTCGTGTGTGCGTAATGTAATTGAGTAGTTGATTCGAATGTATGTCATTACACAGTTGGAACCAAGTAAAGAAAACAGAAAAGTCTGAACGGTTACCATTGTAGATTGATTTTGACAATTCTGCTATGGTGGATAATAACTTTTATTAAATTCCTTCAGGCATCTGTACCTAATGGAAATTCTGATGTATTTGTAACACCTAGAGAAAGACGCGGTGTAACGGTTTCACCACGTGACAACCGTGCGGATTTGACACATAATTCAGGTAAGATTGTTTCAACCTGATGGAAGTTTACTACATGTGTACCAACATTTTGAGATTTAATATATATATTCGTTAAATTAATTAGGTTTCAGCAAACGATTTAAATTGTTTTTGTTTACACAAGTCTATTTTTTCAACAAGATTTTTATAAGTTTAAAAACTGTAGGTAATATTCAGTGTGAAAGGACCATTACAATATAGATTTGTTAGAATAGAAAATATCTTATCAACCAACAATTGAGTGAATCAGGTTTATTCCTATAAATGATCAAATATATTTCTGTTTGACAAAGAGAATCTTTTTTTAATAGGTTTGCATGGTATTGCTGGCAGGGATGGGCGAGATGGTAGAGATGGTGCCAGAGGTCAACAGGGTCCACCTGGCCCACTAGGCCCTCCTGGTCCAAGTGGTGCTTCAGTGCGTGGTCCATCGGGCCCCAGAGGACCACCGGGTTTTATTGGACCTGAAGGAAGACCCGGACCTCCTGGTTTACCTGGAAAAGATGTAAGACAAAAAATCGATTGTAACAAATTAAACCAAATGATTTCTTCACAAAAGAAACATATTGCTGTAATGTTTTCTTGTCAACTCCATTTTTACAATCCTTATTGATTCATGACTTTAATAATGTCATCACCCATTCATAAAACTGACAGATTTGTGAAAATGACAAATGTCTATCTATTGTTATATCTTTGAATAGTATTTGCATGTGGTCCAATAGAAAGCGACGTATTTGATTTAAAGATGTAAAATTTACACACCAGTACTTGCTTTGTATTGTTCAGCACTGGTAATTTCTATTTCTATATATGTCAAAAAATGTCTTCAAATAATTTGTAATAGGATTTACCCTGTAGGCAAACTTAAGTCTGAATACAAGGTTGCTAGGTTGGTCTTTGTAAACATATTCGTCAGTCGTTAAGTTTGTTTGCGGTTTCTTTAGTTTGCTGACGTCCAACAAAATTTCTTTTCAGCTCACTTCCTCAGTTTTGCATTTAGAAGGAGATCGATCGCCATCTGTACTTAGTGGAAGTGGTAAGTTGATTCTCTGTTTTATGAAAAATGGTTTAAATTAACTATCACACGCACCGTAAAAGTTTTTTCACTAGTTTGAAAGCACAAAATGAATGAGACACCGCAAGTTAATTTAACAGAAAAAGTTGAGAATTACTATAATAGTAATTTTACAACTACCAAAAACACAATTACCCTGAGATTTTTCAGATGGAGTTCTTAACCATTGGATTAAAAGTCAATGGAGTTCAGATGTTACATTCCGATATTTTCAACATAATGGATCCATCCAAGTTCAATCACCTGGTACTTACTACATTTATAGTCAGGTAATTTGTATTTTTAAGGTAATGAAATTTTGCATTTCTCCTGTATTTTCTGGGCAAACAAAACCCATTCAAAAATATATTTTTGGCTTGTTTCAAAAATTTTAGTATTTGTTTTAATATATATATATATAGTAAAGTGGGGTAATAAAAAGCAATGGGGTAGTTGGAGTAAGAAAGGACAACCCCCTTAGCCCGCTAAAAATCATTTTATCACAAACAGCTTTTATTGGTAAAAAGGACATTTATTTGGCTTATTTTATATCCTAACTGTCATTCTAGGTGGTGATTATTTTTTCTGTAAAACACGAATTACTAATTCAAACAAAAAATTGACAAAAAAAACGACCCCTGGAACCTCCCCTGAACGAGATAATCCTTTAAATAACAGATGCGAAAAAACAAACATTTACCCTGTTTTTAAGCACCAGCGGGCTAAATAATGAACGTGTGAGTCCCTATTATGACGTAAATAATCAACGTGTGAATTCCTACTATGACGTAACAAACAGTCTGCCTGTCTGAAGTAAATCCTGCGTAAATAATGACTTTATCACGCGTAGCATAGATTAATGTTGCTACCGCGGGCGAATGCAAATGGTGAATTAAAACTTAGGGTTGATTTACACACATTAATACGAGAACATGCGCAATGCGTGACTGTAAAAGATCAGGGCTGGTTTAAAACCGTATTTCCACTTGGCAACTTAAATGAACCTGGAGATACCGTTACATGTTGAGTGTGCACTGGTGTGGTTGAATGAAACACCAAAACGACTAAATCAAAGAAGGCCGGAGTAGTTGTCCCGAAGAATGTTTTAACAAAACATACAAGGCATATTATACCGCAGAGTTCAATGATTAAAAACTTCAAATTTTAAAGATATAATATTTGTCCTCTAAATCTAATAGTACATCCGTGCACGTCACAATTTCTACTTCATTAAGTGATTTTGTTGCTGACCCAGACTTTGGCGATACCTGCAGTTTTTTTAGTGACGCTGAGTAAAATTTTAGTGATGTTGTACTTACCGTCGCGACAGGCATTTCGCGTCGCGTAAGGTTGGACATCTGCGGTAGATTTTGGCAACAGTGGGGAACTTGAGAATAGTTGCGCCGAATCTCGGTTTTGCGACGCAGATACGCCGTTAAATTTAACGGTTATTGCTGCGACAAGAAAATGTCCATAACTTAAAAAACGGCTCAATCGCAGCTCTGCTTGGAGAGAGCAAATTCACACTAGTCTCGTTATCTTTTAGTAGCTTCACTTTTTTCATTTTTGATATTTTCCACCATCGCGTTCACGTTATAGCAACAGCATAAGGCTCGGCGCTTGACCCAGTTTTCAGCCAAGCGTCAAAAAAAAGAGACGCTCAGGCACGAGCTTTTGAGTTCGTGCTCTGCTCGGCACATTCTTAGTTAATTTTGCAACTTATAAAGCTTCATTTTTAGTCTAATAAATGTTATTTGTGGGTAAGCCTATATTTAAAAAACAGTAGTTAAGTGAAAATATGCATGTGATTTTTATTCAATAGTTTTTGTAAAAAAAACACAACAAGACTATTGAATGCTGTGTTTCAACTTACAAGTTAACAACAAATCAATTGCTGTTTTATTTCAGTTACTCACAGTTGATTCTTCAACTGATATTCTGAGCCATGAAGTGAAAATCAATGGAAATACTTTTCTGCGATGTGAGCGTATATCCCAACGCAGCACGTGCTTTACTTCGGGTAATATTATGTTAAATATCTGACAAACTTTTGGTATATTAATAATTGTGATCCTCCAAATAGAAAAAGAACATGGGTGTTATGATCATTTAATAATTTCAAATTAAAATTTATAAAAAAAGTATGCATTACTGTTAGGCATATGTTTTGTAAGTATTAAGTAATATTATAACAATCAGACACCGAGAATACCTAACTTTAAATTTTGTATTCTTACACAAATATCTGAAACAAAAAGTGTATTACAGGTTGGTCTTTATTCATTTCAAACTTATTTGCCAAACACCATACACTTCTATCTTCGTTTGAGTATTCTGATTTAATTATTGGTCATATTAAGTTTTATTGCTTTTAAATGCAAACATTGTAGGTAATATAAGTTAAGTGTTTGTGTTATGGTTGCCAATATGGCTTAATTACTTTATCATTAAACTCTTCATCACTCACACACATACACTGTAAATATTTGTTGGATAATATTGTGGGAACTAATTACTCTGAACATTTTGCATGCCCAGTTCCAACTGTTATTACAACACATATGGCTTTTACACAAATGTTTAAAGTTACATGTTTGACCAATAATAGCCTTTTATAGGGATGCACATGACAGAATGTCTAGGAATTCTAGGATATCCTAGAATACTTTATTTCTAATTTAGAATTTGAATCTAGAATTTCAAATCTTTTTTATTTATAAAGAAAAATAATTTTACCCACATAAATCAGTTTATTGACCCTTCAGTAGTAGCCTTGTTTGATCATGAGCTATGAAATGATAAAAAATTGTACGTTTGGGTAGTTTTTTTGTTGTAATAATCGTTTGCCAATTTTTTCCCATTTGACATTTTCGCACCATATGTTACGCATTAACATCACAGATCCTGTCTTTCCTGCGGGAACGGAGAGCTTCAATCTCCGCATAACGATGGTGCAAAAACCGCTAACCCGAAACATATAACAACCATTAAATAGACGTCGGAAAAGTTTTTTTTAAGCCTTACAAATAAAAGAATAATTTTTTTCAAATTTATTATTTTTGTAAAATTGTTAATGAACTTTATGTGATGATGTCACTGAACAGAATACCGAATGCTATAATTAGATTTGAACACGAAGGATTCAAGTCTTACGGGTTGAAAATTCTGTAATGTGCATCTCTAACTAATCATAGTTTTATTTATTTAAACAAAGTGTAACACAAACCGAAAATTGATATATGTTTAATGTTTGTGAATTTGATGTTTATTTATATCTATTATTATCGCTATCTGGACAAAACTTAATTTGTTCAAGAATTAAGTTAATCCGGATTCTTTTTTCTTTAACAAATTGAAATTCAATTATTTCCAGTCGTTGCTAAATTATTTACTTTGTTTTCTGTTTTATCATAAATTTTAAATATGATCTGTTTAGTGCTTATTGTTAAATTAAGGAATATTGTAAACCGATATATATATATATTATATTGTTATAAACATTGTTTGCAAGAATTATATTATACCAATATATTATAATTAAACATGTTTTTTTTATTACCAGGTGTTCGAAGAATGAATAAATATGACAATGTGTATTTGTCCACTAAGTATCCACAAACAACAGTTGATATGACACCGGATGTTTCGTTCTTTGGAATGGTTCAGTGGTCATCACACGATGAGCTGTGATTGGGTAAAACATCTGTGAACCCTACCAGTGATGAACACAAATATTTTCTACTGACTGTATTGTATTTTAAACACACTGCGGAAAATACCCAAGAGTTTATAACTCAAACTGTGCTTTTCTAACATCGTTTTTATAAAATGTGAGATTTTTTACAGTTTTATATTCTGCAGTTTTTGTTGGGCTTTAGGTTTAACTTCCATTGAGATAGAGAACGCTAGTAGTTTATCTCATTATCTGTAGAAATTCAAATAACCAAGGACAGTATTGTTACTACCCTCACACAGATAAATGTATTATATTTTATCTTCATAGTTCCTTATATGCTTGGACGAACGTACTATTAGATTGAGCGTTGCAGTCATACTTTTGTAATATTTCAGCCACTGTGACTTAAAAAAGTCAGCCAAATCATTTTTACTGCCGCTGTGTCAATTGACCAACAATCATTTAAATTAACTCTGTATCGTTTTACTGTTGATTTTTATAATCTATCTCTACTGCCAAAACATGTGAAATTAATTTAAAAAAATTGCTATAACTGCCATGTATCTGTTTTATTTAGATATTTTAAATTTCCATGTGTTTAAATTAACCTGCTTCTTCTGAACTCACTACCCCCTAAAATTAATTTGTTAGTTTATTCAATATTCCTTTTTTTGTATTTCTGAAATACTGTTATAACCAAACACTAAACAAAGAAATCAATTGCTGTTTATTGTTTTAATTGTGCCTTGTTACAACATCATTTAATTATCGTTTGTTCCATAACTTTGTACAAATTAAAATGTTTAGATCATCATTGTGACGATCCTAATTTCTGTGGCACAGAGGTTGCATTTGTGTCATTGGTCAAAATGCATAATGGCTATTGATCCCCTTACAGGTTTTTGTCGGCCATACATACTTCAGTAGGAGCCACAATGGTTACTACATAGCATAAAGGTTATTATGGATTTAAGGTTAGTCACTGCTACATTAGGGCATATGCGTCACTGGGCAAAACAATTGCCCCAACACCAAAGTTCTTACACTACTGATCCAAATTGTCAGCCATACACAAAATAAACAACTACTCTGTGAACTCTCGTTGTCTGTCATTAACATGTTATGTCTGTCACAGACACATTCTGTTCACATGCAATTGTGTGGTAACTTCAGATTGTTAGTTTTATGGCCAATATCTATTATTAATCCCCCTTCACCTAATATGAAACCTATTTAGATCAAAACAAATTGTCAGTTTTATTTCTCATGCAGCTCAATAAAATCAATTTTAAAATCACAATATTCAAGAAAGGCATTAATGACAAAGAGAATAATATTTAACTTTTGTGTATAGATGAAAGAACGTATTATATTTATGTAAAAATTATGTCGAAAACAGGTCAGAATATATGTGTAATAGTTGCAGATGCAGCGGGTAAAATCAGTGAAGATTTAACATAAAGAAGAATTCATTAAAAGCAGTGTAAAGTACGGGTGACAGTGAGAATAAAATATTAAGAAATAGCTTCATATGATGATGACCGGGACCTGTTGATGTTTGCATGTGCAAGCAAATGTTCAGGTATTTGTGCTCCAATTCTGTAAATAATCATTTACAACGTTATTCTGTGGTGCTGGTTTACAACATTAGAACCGTAACACAGCAATCAACCGCTTTTTTGTTGGAATTGGCATAGTATATTCCCACCGAAAAAAAGCTAACTAAAAATCTTTTACTATGCTAAAAATCATGCAGTGTCATGTTACTACCATTGTTTCAAGATGGCATTACAAGAGCACGAAAATATTGAAACCAATCAAGAGAATTAATAAATTAAAATATAAAGCTCTAAACTTGAGGTTCATGAATAGAGACTTCACTGAAGGTTAATACAAATAATTTCACAAACCTTGAATAATATCGGTTTCGAATTCCAAATGCAGTCATTGGTCGAACAAATGCTGGGTGAGTGCCTTGTGTTTCAATGGAACTCTCAGCACTGAATTTTTTAATTATTATGGGTGAATAAATTAACGAATAAATGTTTTGATTGGGTAAATGCTAAAATGAAATCATGCAAAAGAAAAAGGCCATATACTAAAACGTGGTTAATCACATCTAATTAATCATATTGGAGCTGAAAGGTAGGGGTTGCAAACCTACTTTAGAATTTAATACTTGAATAAATTGGCAAACATTACAGACAACAATCAGAAAATTTTATACAGGGTCATCGCTGCTATTACTGCCAAAGCTGTAGTTTTAAGGCAAACATGCATTTTACAACAGGTGTTCACAAAAATGTTGATAACTTCACTTACATTCGGTTTTATTTAAAAGAGGAAGGAATTATTTATCAATATAACCTTTGAAATGGCCATCATCTCATGGATTTTAGTAAACTTGGTTTGAAAACCAAGATATATTTTTAAGAATAAGGGTCGTATTTCGTCCCAAACATCAAAGTAATAAATCGTTTTTGGTGAGTTTTTTTAAGATTTCAGCGCAAACTGTGACAATCTTTTTGTTGTCACCAGTGGTGACAACACTCACCACTCACCGATGGTGACTCACCACTCACCGGTTGAAAACAACCCTTTTAGTTAAATAGTAAACTAACCCGGAAATCAACTTTGCAAGGATTTTTTATGCATGTTTTGCTTAAAAATACAAATTACACATAAATACAAATTTTTGGTAAGTGCATTTAAAATTTGATGACGTTATAAAACACTATTAGGCACCACACGATTAATTCCTTTCTACGTAAATTTTTGAAATGCAAAAAATTTTCTGCTACAGACATCTACATTTTTGAAAAGAAATATTGAATGTTCTGCATTTTAATATTTTCTAAACAATTTTTGTTTAAAACACAAAATTTTCCGCATACGCCGTAAGAGCATAATGAATATATTGTGTTTCCGTTTAATAATAAAGTACATGGCACTTACTTTTCAACCTCATCTGCTACTTGAGGTTCTCTTGCTTTTGCCGATAAATTCAACCCACTACCCCTTCCTAGATCCACAAGGTAGAGCAACAGAGCAGCCATGAGTGCAACTGCAAATTTGTAAAATAAATTGTGTATACACTTTTAACAGAATATAATCAAAAGACTGGTTTTTAATTTATTCATAACTAAATACCAAAAAAAGAATTTATATTGTATGTTACTTACCACAGATACAAGCACAATAGAATATTTCAAGCACAAAATAACCAGAACTGTCCAGGATTGAGCCAGATGCAAGTGAAATAATGGCAAGCCCGAGGTTTTGTATTGACTGCATGCTGCAACAGAAATTTTTTTATTCCGATTACTGAAAATTTTTAAACTACTGAATTTATGGCTTAAAGAAGGTTTCTCAAATCATCGTGTATTCAAATTGTATTTAATTTTGACGTTGTCAATACACTGTGTTTTAAAATACATTGCATATTTTCTAAGGATATTAGATAGAAATTTAGAAACCATTGGGAAGCATTTTAGGTTGATACAGGGTAATCTAGAATAGTCATTGTAAAGAGACAGGCAATGGGCAATATCATTTAAATGTCTATGGTAAATTTTGGTTGGAGTTTTGACTTTTGTTAAATATATGCTATGATACCAACCAGCAAATGTTGAAGAGAGTTACTCCTTTACTTGTAAAACAAGGTTAAACAATGCAGGGAAACATTAAATTGGATGTGGGGGTAGCCAAAGGTTTAAATTGTTAAACAAACTATAAGTGAAAGCAAACATGTAACGTTGGTGTTTACAATTTGTATGGAAGTGATCAATGGTGTATGTGTGGGTAAACAGATTAGAAAAACCAAGTACCAAAATTGATTGTAAATGTGCATTGTCATTATAGCTGACCTTTTTTTATATGAGATAAACATTTATTGCAGTGCCTGTCTCCAGCCTACACAACGTCATAAATATGTTTGATTTACACAAGTATATATCAGACACAATAACATTGGGTGACATACACGCTGTGCTTTGTTTGCACTATATTTTAATGCATCTAAAATATAAAAAAGCCTTAAAATATTTTACTTACAATCCATATGCAGTGGCAAGCTGATGTTGAGGTACAAGGAAAGCCACCATCGGCCATAACGCACAAGCAAGAAGTGAGTATGACACCCCCATAATACTCTGTGAACAATCTTGTTTAAGAATGTATGTTCACAAAAATGTAAACTACTATAAAATATGAGTATTCATATCTTTCACATTATCTATGTCTAACATTTGGTTTGGTGTACAGATGGTTGAACAACGACATTGGTCTGTTTTTATACACAAACACCTAAACACCCAGTACTGACTCAACTTACCATAGCTACCCATGGGTTTAGAAATGTAAAGGCAAGTAATCCATGACTGGCAAGTGTGGAGAGTACAGCTATTATCACCCAGAATACATTATAACCCAATCTATCAACTAGGAATCCAAGCACAGGGGAGCAAGGTGCTGATAGAATATACACTATGCTGTAAAAATTACAACATTGTTTTCGTTAAATGGGTAAACCAATGAAAAGTTAAAACTTGCCCACATATATATATATATAGAGAGAGAGAGAGACAGATGCTTGAATGATTTTTAATAACTTCATTATTAACAGAATTATTAACTTCAAATAGGATTTTAAGTTTAGACATTCCTATTTTTATGGAAATTTGCTGACATTACAAAAATTATGGCTAACAAAATGAAATTTCAATGTTCTAAAAATTTAAACAGGCTTGAAACAAAAGCTGCTAAAAGCCAAGAAAAATAACGTAGCATCTGGAGTTAGAATTACACACATATTAATACCAACTAAAAAAACAAAAACATTTTTCTGTGTTCAACATCAAACAGAACATAATTACTAAAAAAGAATAAAAATTCATTTGCGATAATTGTGTAAGATCAACCATTCACCTGTTAACAGCGCTCGCACTTGAAGGACTGAAGCCAAATTTCTCTTCAAAAAATACTCTGAAAAAAACAAACAAATTAAATTAGTGTCATGGCAATCTTCGATTGGTCGAACCGAGTGGTCACTATTGAATTGTTCAAATTACCAGTCAGACATGAAAAAGTGAAAAACTCCCTAAAAAATTACACCCACAAAGTGGTACTCTTAAACTGGCACGAGTTCACCTCCATAAAATATATGTATCAGGGTAGTAGAAAAAATCGACTGGCTGTCGCCCAAATTGCAGGCCATGAGGCGCCCAAAATGGCCGGCTGTAGTGACGTAATAAGCATTATGACATCATATGTTTAGAGTAGCGCCTTGCGCGAGGACATGCAACCAATGACGACAAGTTGTTCAGTGCAAGAATAAACAATATAACATTAATTGGCTTGCCTTAGCAGATTGTTTATTACAACATAGTAGAGATTGACACAGGGATTT
Source organism: Ciona robusta (assembly GCF_009617815.1). Taxonomy (NCBI): domain Eukaryota; kingdom Metazoa; phylum Chordata; class Ascidiacea; order Phlebobranchia; family Cionidae; genus Ciona; species Ciona robusta. The sequence continues at coordinate 213,541 of NW_028323128.1, forward strand.
TCCGCCACATAATACCAATTGACGAGTTGATTATTTGCATCATAATAGTAATTGACGCGTTCATTGTTACCCATGCAAAAGTAAACTAAATGCTTGGTCAGTAAAGATAAAAGCTGTGTTTTATTGAACATTTACATTCGGATAGGCGAATTTAGACATAATTACACTGACTTACCAACTGTTTCCTCCCAATCAAAACAGTTTAATGTTGTTTACTGCAGAAACACGTTTGCCGATCGCAATGGGTGTTCCACGAGTACAACATTCTGTACTTTCAAAGTTTTAAATATGCATTTTTTACGACTGTAAATACATGTTGAAAAGGGTCTTTAAACTTTCGTATTGTATTTGCATTTAAAAACCCAACGATCTGACGCGCATAAACATGTCACTTTTAATAAGCGAGTGGACGAGATACAGTAGATAAGGATTGCAACGTCGTGCGTACTCTGACCTTCCCTGGTCCCATGTCTCAGTATACTTGGGAGTTACGACCCAAAGGCATCGCCCGGAATATTTCAGTTTGGTAATAAAATAATTCAAAGATTTTACGTTGTTTTTCGAGTCGCATGAGTAAAATCGATTTAAAGGTTATTATTGGTCAAGTTTACAGACACGCGATTCGTTTTACATAATGAGTGGAAACCTGAAGTAACAACTTTTAATTTTCATCTCTTATCCTAACTAAATAATAAATATGAAATATGCAAATGTAAAAAAATTCATTTAAATTTATTGAATTAATTTTAAACATAAAAATGCGCGCGCCTATTTACGGCCCTGTGTGTCTAAGAATGCAAAATACAAAAGCAACGACGGTGCGAAAACAGTTAATGCTAAACAGGCACTAACCTTTACAAGTATTACTTTTATAAAATTGTTAATATTAGGGGTGTGTTATATTGTATTAATATGTATTGACCAATGCCGTATATTGATGTCATTAAACAGGATGCTGTAATTAAATCCAATATTAAAAGGTTACAATCTCATGGAAAAAAAGTTTTAGGTTATTTTAGAACACTAATTATTAGGGATGTGCTGAAGTTGTAATAGCTCGGGTTCGCCGACCGCCGAGCTTCAATGAAAAGCTAGGCACGAGCCCGAGCACCAAGGAGAAAAACGTGGCTAGTCAAAATAATACAGAATACGCGGTGTGCGGTTAAAGGGACGTCTCGTTTCGTAATTCCCAATGTTGCAAAATGTAAAATTCATATAATAAATATTTAATTAAAAATTTATTAATGTTGCAGCAGTTTTTAATTATTTTATTGGAAAAAATGGCTGCAATTCGATACGGGTTTGCTGACGTTGCGATTCGCACTTTTTTCGTTTTTAATCTTTATTGCTCTGGCGGGCAACATTATAGCAAAAGGCTGAGCGCTCGGCCCAGTTTTCAGCCGAGCGCTGAATGTTTTTGAGTTCGGGCTCGGCACATTTCTACTAATTATTCTCTGGTGTGCATCCCTACGCTACAAGTATCATTTATTCATTTTTAAAGTGATATTCGGCCATATAATACAAATGTCTTACTTGCCAAGTCCAATAAAAGGAAATATTGCAACATAATATCCAACACACACAAGGAACACCATCCACAGTTGGAAGCAAAAGTGGCGAACATCAGTAAACTTCACAACTTCATCTGAAGCATTCTTTTTTCTTTCTACAATTCTTTCTGCTCGTTTATCGAGATAAGCTAACATAAGAGCACATCCAAGTGAAAACACACAAGTTATGGCAGCTGTGGAATGATGGAAAAAGTTAATTTTTTGTTGGATGAATACATTCTGTTAAGTCATTAGGCAGAGCTGGTAATTCAATATATAAGAATAATTTATATGTGTATGCGCACAAACTAGAGCACGACCGATTATCTGTTTGCCGATATATCGGTCGCATTTTCGGTAATTTACCGATTATCGGCAAGGGCATAAAATGGCCGATATTATCGTCGCTAAGTAACCAGACGTCCAGCAGCGAGCGTACGTAAGAATTAATGCAGAGCGGTAACTCGTTCATAAAACGTAAACTCAATCGTATACCTAATTCAACTCGTTCGTAACAATCTAACGTATTGAACTAGGTCAAAGCGTCTGATCATGCGTCCACCGAATGTCATGTTTGTCAGGCGCGTGTAACGTCGAGGTTACTTTAGGTCACTTACGCGACTTTTTTGAGCGTCAACATGATACACGAATAAAATGTATTTGCTGATAAAAATAATGTTTGCTTAATGGAGGGGAGGTAAAATTTATTTAAAAACAATTATAAATTACCTAATTAATTAATTACAAGTTCACTAATTAACAATAATTAAGCCTGTAGTTTGATTTTATCAGCTATATCGGATTTTCATTTAGTTGCCCTGTAAGTTTCTGGGGTAATGAAATACCGATTCTGGTATTAAGTAACCTAGTACATTAAGCACATGGCAAATAAACACAATTTGTCATAACACTATGGTAGAGGTCAACTTTAAAAACTCAAGCTTAAAAATTTAACACCCGGTAAAAAAAGACTGGGTTGTATTGCTGACGCTGTCGTGTAAAAGCACAAGTGACAACATGAGAAACCAACCTCCGTCATAACCAATAAGTTAAGCATTTAAAATGGGGCGGGGAGAGGCGGTCGGCGCAAATGCGTAACGAATGCCGAAATATTTTAAACAACAAATATTTAAGTTTTTTTCGTACGCACTTTGTTCCGCAATGAATCCACGTGTGAATCCCTACCATTTTGTAATAAACATGCTGCTTAGTTGAGGAAAACATTGTAAATATAAAGCAGTTCTACAACATATTTGGGTTGTTTATTACAATCTGTTATCTTAGTTAATGGGGAAATTACATTTATTTTACACGCAGCTATGGGAAAGGCAGTGCAAAGTTTGTGTTGCGAATTTCCGCTGAAAAAAATATTAAAGGGACATACCAACGAAAAATCAAAATTTGTGTATTGATAGATATGCTCAAATGTGACCTAAAGCCACCACCCAAGTTTTAAAATACAAAACAGATTTTGAAAAAAATGAGTTTTAAAACAGCAAATTCGACCGCTGGAGTAAAAAAAAATGGTCATGGCGCAATGCATGGGACTTCCCATAAGAAAAAAAATTACTCAAGTTCGATTGTTCCTAGCTTCTAAAATATTAAAGAAAGTTTAAATTTTATTTCTGATTTGGTATAATTAATGCTTCTTCTTTAAAAATATGTAAAAAAATTGTAAAACATAGACTTTATTACTTTTTAATTTTCGATTGAACATAGCTACAGAATATGCTGACCCTTTTTCTTTGTTAGTTAATTTTTAGCACTTTTTTTAAATTAAAATGTTCATTATGTCTTACTAGTACCTACTGTATTATTTTTTTTGAAAAAATGTCAGTGTTTCGTGTTTAACGTTAGTTTTGAAAATATGTTGAGTCATAATCTGGTATGTACCTACGTTTAATCGAATAATTAAAATATAATAAAGTATATATTTTACAATTTTTGAAAGATCAAAGTGGAGTTAATTTTTTTTTCTTTTAGGATACATTGGAGCATATCTATCCATATACAAATTTTGATTTTTCGTTGGTATGCCCCTTTAATGCGCCGCACGTATACAATGACGTATATGACGGCGCGCCTGCGAACACGAGTCACTGATGATTTCCAAGGCCAAGAAAGCATAGGAATTTCTATTAAGTGAATAAATGAAGATTCAAAATTGATAAGGTGTATCAATTTTAAATAAATAGAAGTAATAGAAAGTAGCATAATGATAAAGAGAGCAAGAAGTTCAAAAGGTATCTCTTATTTATTATTACATAGCTGAACATGGTTGACAAGGTACACCAGTCAAAGCTTTTCCTTTTTTCTAAAATTGATGAATATCATTCTTTTTAATTGGCGTTTTGTGTAATAAATTTGAGTGGTTGGAGTATTATTGAGCACATATGGAACGCGCATTTTGTTTTGCTTGCCGACATTTCAGCACTGAAACAGGGAGGTCGGATGCAGCATTTACCAAAATCGGATTTTTGTCTCAAAAGCGCTGCAAAAAAATCCCACAACAATGTTTTTGCTTGCGTTAGATGGAACGAGCCCACAACAATGTTTTTGCTTGCGTCAGATGAAATGATTATATAAATTAAATAATAAACCAACCAACAACATACAAACTCAAGAATTTTCATCATTCAACCATGCTACTAAAATTTTATTGATTTTTTCTGCACACAGTAGATTGCTTATCGAGGCCATGATAAAAGGGCTGAGTCATTAAACCAGGGTAATTGGAGAAGAACTTACTCTGAAAACAAACCCGAAACTAAAGGAACTACATGAATAACATGACAGCAAAAGTAATTTGCATTGGCTGAAACAAGTTTAAGCAAAACTATTGCACGATATTAATCAAGCTGATCCCGGAAAAGTTATAAATATGAAGGTGTATCCGAAACTTAATAAAAGTCATGAAAACTTGGCAAACAGTTGTAACAATATCTTTGCTTGAATTCTAGACTTTATGTGCTTTGAGCCGTATGCGCTCCTCCTGCTCCCTCAAATTCCCAACCAAGCTAATTACTTTTTTGGTCTCCAACGCAGTGACGTAGGATGTCTAAGGTTTAAGTGTAAAGCAAGTACGTGCTGTGTTTTGTTAAGAGTCGAACGTTCCTTGTGTTTTATGCTGCTTTTAGATTACTATACGATTGTATCTGACCACGGGTGATTTACAAACCTGGAGACTACAGAAGTGTAACAAATTGGGGATCCTGCCAGGACCAGTGGATTAACAGTTTTAGACAGACTTTACGATTATTTTGTTTAACATGCCTTCATGTCAAGCCTGCCTGAGGAAACCAAAATGAAGGATCCCAAGTCTCTCTCTGCACAAATGCACGTACGAGGTCTTAAGCAATGAGGATTGCCTGTTCTGCCTCACGGTGTCGAAGCACCCAGCAACAATTGTTCCATTGAACACAAGCAACCGGTGAAGCAAATAAAAGTTTCTTTACCGCAATTCGACAACAAGCTGAAATGTCACGCAGCCGGCAAAGTAAATAAATTCTGGATTCTCACGCCGGCGCCTTCTGCCCCCTGAGTTTAAAAAAATCACCATTGCCGGCGGCATCAAAAATAGGCACTTTTTACACGACTGTGTCATTATATGTATATATATCCACAATTGTTTTGCAGGCATTTTATATCAGGAATCAGGATAGATACGAATGTTAACATAATTGATATGTGAAACTGTTAAATGTTTACCTCAAATTACTTAAACCACTGTTTACCTCAAATTACTAAAACTAACCAATAAAAAGTGAAATTCCAAGTGTTCTATCGGATTTAATTCCTTTCTTCACCCAACCATAGACAGGTCCCATGATGTTCATGTTCACCGTACTTCCCTGTGATTTAAATGAGTAAACCCTTTGGGGACAAAGAATGCAAAAGTACATTCTGAAACGGGGGTGATAAACATGTTCAAAAGTTCACATTCAATTGGAAACAACAAAAAATTGGTGGCATCATCAAAAAATTTAAATAAAGGCTTGTAAAACTTTTTCCACAACAAAATGTGAATAAATAAATTTACATACTTAGCGATACCTAAGTTTGCTCCAATAAAAAGTGATCATTTGTTTATTAATAATATTTACTGACACTTGAAACAGTCTTGTTATAATTTTGTTGTAAAATAACATTCCATCTTACTTAAATCACTTACAATCCTTGCCATGCTGAGTTGCAATCCAAACACAAGATTAAGTTCTTTTTCTTTGAACCACAACACTGCATATGTATTTTGTGCAACTGCTAAAGATTCTCCTCCAATGCCAAAGATAAAACGACCCATATCCATCAACCACATTAATTCCAATGTAGCACCTATCAGCATTAATACAATGTGTTATTACCACAGCAATAAGAAAAGAGTAGAACCCATAATTGCCCAAAATCGTGATGCATGTTTTTTCTATTCACGTGACTCACAAGTCCGTCCCAATTTTTCTTTGTCATCAAGATAGGCGCACAGTGGTTTTAGGAAGATTTAGCTGTATTTTTTAATACAACACCAACTATTCAAGTTTATTAGGCCAGTTTTGTTTTTTGGTAGGTTAATTACAGTTTAGCGCTTGTTTAGGAAATTTAATTATTGAATAAATTTAATACACAAATAAAAACTTGTGTATTAAAACGATTGCCTAGATTTAGGCTACCAAAAAATACAGTTTTATTATGCAAATACATTTTGGATGCAGTGAATACTTTAAATGTGTAATTAACATGGAAATTAATATTGAATATTCTTTAGATAAAGCCATAGAAATGCAAATATTAATAATAACCCACTGAATATTATATATAGTTATACCTAATGCAAATATTAGTTGTCCACCAAGAACAAACAAACTGAATATGATGCTACCCATACGAACACCAAGTATACGATCGAGTAAAAATCCCCCGAAGAAACAAAGAATTACATTTGGCCATGAATACCTAAACAAAAATATAAGAAAATTAGTATTCTCAAATTCCAGCATTTAATTAGGTAAAATACACATTTCAGTAATTAAAGGGACATACTAGATGATATTGTGAATTTCTATTATGTCGTAATCAACTATCAGGTTCAAACAATCGCTATTATGATGCAATGAATCTCTACTATTTTGTAATAAACAGGCTGTTTGAAAACTTCATATATAAATATAAACAGTACTGCAACTGTTTTAGGCGGCCTATTTCAGCATTATTACGTTCTGGAAATTTTCTAATTTCGACAGAATGGCGAAAGACGCAAACGACATAGCTATTGTGACCATAGGCGCCGAACTTTCTAAATTGCAGGGTAGGCGCAATAAATATGACGTCATAATTATGCCGTAACATTGCATTACCAGTGTATCGCACGTTACGGTTGGAATATTTACGTTATCTTCTGCTGTATAGTGGTGGTTTTACATAGGCCTATATAGTAAATCAAATTTCCTATGTTTATGATTGGGCTAAAACACTCCCTTCAGAAATTGTTTGCATAATTTCGTTACGTGGCGGCGGGTAGCGCTATAAGAAAAAAGACGCACGTCAAAGTAAGGATTCCGTGACTTAAAATCAACTACAATACGACTGCTTTTAATATATGTAACTGATTGCGCAAGTTGTTTCAATCGTTATCTATATTATCGTATCTGCATGCTGACGAAAATATCACTCGTCTCCCGAGCCGGACTGCAAGGACGGTAAATCGGCAAAGTGACAAAATTTACAAACGGGCATAAATTAATTTAATATTTCATTGGGTATTTTGACACCGGCAAGCAGCCTAGACGAGGAATTGGGTAATTCGCGATCGTAGACAATTAATTTGTCACGAAGCGCCAGGGTTACAAGGAAAGATTACCCGCTATTATGACCAAAATAAAAGCTGAAATCTAGAGTGGCAAAATAGGTCTAGCCAGTGGCCACCAAGCTTTATCTGAACAGAAATTTATTCACATGCTTGTTGCGTTCACGTGCGAAAGAATTATTCATTGTAGATGAGACAATACTTTACCTAATGGCAAACGTGAAAAAGCAAACATTCAACCTGTTTTTTTATCACATGCAGGCTAAAAAAAAATGAAAGTGTGAATTCCTATTATGACGCAAATAATCAACGTGTGATATGCTATTATGTCGTAATCAATTGCCAGGTCAAACAATCGATATTATGATGCAATGTATCCACGTGTGAATCCCTACTATTTCGTAACGAATATGCTGCTTGACTGGGAAAATATTGTAAATGAAATAATAAGCAGCTCTCCTTCTAGAACAGATCTTTGTTGATTATACTAACTTTTTTTATTTGTCTCTTCGATTACAGCAGCGAAGATTTAGAAATATTTTAGACGAAAAGGCAGGATATAGCGACAAAACAACAGTTGTTAAAACACGCTTACAGTTGAAAGCAGATTATTGCGGCCTACATCGTTTAGAATGCGATACAGCTAAAAAATTCTCGTTTGTTTAGCAGCAATATTGTTTGTTAATCTGTATTCTAATGCTGGGATAGAGGGAGTAAACCAAACTCGCGTTAGCAAAAAATAGTAATAGCTTAGGCTCTTCAGAAATATGCGTATCGATTGTTGGTAGGGAAGGTCTTTCTAAAACAACCTAAATATGTTCCAGAAGAAACACTGCTGTATATTTACGATGTTTTCTTCAACCAAGCAGCATGTTTGTTACGTAATAGTAGGGATTTACACGTGGATCCATTGCATCATAATAGCGATTGTTTGACCTGGCAAATGATTACGACATAATAGCAATTCACAGGTTGATAATTTACGTCATAATAGCGGTTATCCCCTTGATTATTTAGCCTGCAGCTGCTTAAAAACAGGTTGAATATTTGCCTTTTCACTTATGCGCATTACATAGGCGTCGATTTTTTAGGGAAATTCATATTTTTTGGGGTGGCAAAACATTTTAAAATGGCTGCGAAAAACGCGTTGTAAACAAAGAGAAAACATTCGCCCTTCGCGTGTGTGCATGCACGTGCCTGTGCGCGGACGTGTTATCAATAGTTTAAGATAAATAATTTTATTACAGATAAATATTTATTGTAGTGTTTTTCAAGCAGGGTTTTAGAAAAAAACCCTTATCAGTGATAACGTCACCGCCCGAATCGTCGAAAAGCGTTAATATATTTTTAACAGAAAAAAATTCTACTTTCTTACGTCCGGCCAACAATATACTTTTTGGTTTCTTAGTTCAGTAATTATTGACGGTATAACGTGCGGCGTGTGCTCTATTTTAAACGCATCGGTTACCCTGCGAGAACACCGCGAATAGCTAAAATGACAAAACCTTTTCGTGCAAACATTAAAAATATGCATTTTCCCAACACCCGCTTTATTACATTGAACACAAATCGTGTCACATGGAACCTTTACATTTATTTAAACGACGTATCTAAATCGGTAGAAACAAATGAAAAGTTTTACGTACGTTCATCATGGATTATAAATGTAAGGATGACTACTACCCTATGTCATAATAGTTTTGACAAATTATTAAAATTTTTGAAAACAATTGTGGTTTATGTGCTTCTATAGTTCGTATAACTGTGTTATTACCGATATAAATTTAAGCCAGCAACCAATATTAGTGACAACTTGAAATGCTAATAAACCGCGATTATGTGAATTTTAATTGGTGTAAATATGAGAGCGAGGAGCGACGCTATCAGTGAATTGGAACCAGCGCGAATTGCAGCATGATAATAGCAGTGCTGACGTAAAGCAATCGCTTCGCAGATGTGCCAAAAAGTTTTCAATACTTTTTAATTGCACTTGATGAAAGCGCCGATGCTAAAGATACTGTACAGCTTGCCATATTTGTGAGAAGCATTGATTGTAACTTCGATATCTTGGAGGAATTTGCACAATTGATGCCCCTTAAGGGCACTACAACCGGAGCAGATATTCTCGATGCGCTTTTGCTTTGTATGGCAAATTTAAACTTCTGTCGAAGTTGGTATCTGTGACGACTGACGGTGCGCCAGCTATGGTTGGTAGAAATAAAGGTGATGTTTCACTGCTTGAAAAGCACATGGAAAGTAACAGGGTGAATAGTAAAATAATCAGAATGCATTGCATTATTCACCAAGATGCACTGTGTGTGAAAGCTGCAAGTATGCTGGAAGTGATGCGGTTTGTAATAAAGACGGTTAATTTCATATTATCCAGGGCTTGAATCACCGTCATTATCAAAATTTGCTTAGCGAAGCTAGAGATTGTAATTTTTCTGTAAAGCAAGAACATGGATGCTTCAAACTTCCATGATCCGGAGTTGCTTTCAAAGCTTGCTTTTTTTAGTGGACGTTACAACTCACCTAAACAAGCTTAACAAGCAGTTGCAAGGACATGATCAATTAGTTAATGGTATGTATGAAAATATCATTAGCTTCGAAAATAAACTACGGCTTTGGAAATCCCACCTTGAAAAAAACAATTTTGCCCACTTTCCCACTCCGAGCAAAAATATACCTTCAGATACTTCAGATAGCATTGCAGTGATTAAAGAACTTCGATCCTAATTCGGTTTGCCGACATTCGTTCCTACAACTGCAATTTCAATCTGTATACAACAACTTTCAATATCGATGTGGGTGCCATACCCGAGAAAGTTCTAATGGAATTGATCGAAATGCAAAGCAGCGAACTTTTAATCAATGTTTCACAAGCACAGTATGCGAATTTCACGAGGGCTCGAAGCTAAAGACATTTTCTCATTTTTAAAAAACATTTTCTCTTTTTTAAAAGAGAAATTTGAAAGAGTAGGACCTAACGTGTTTAACCTGTCCTGGAATACACTTGAAATTATGATGTCCTAGTAAAAGTTATCGGCGATAAAACATGTTAATTCAATATAGGCTTTGCCTGTCAATCCATACGTTCAATGTCCTATTACTTCTACAAGTAGCTAAAACTTGTTGTAAAATATGTAGCAAGCACCAACGTCTGCAGCTGGCCGTTAAATTGGTAACTAAATCAATTAGCAACTGGTTGCTGACGTACTTTTATACGAGTCTCCAGGGCTGCATTTATAAAAAATCCCCTAACAGAATAAGCACCCATAAAGTAAACATACATGGTAACTCGCAAGCTGGCATGAGTTGTTAAACCCGTGTGATAACGACTATCTTTTTCTAACCATGCGAGGATAAAGTAAGTTACATTCATTCATTCAATATACAAAGTAGGCCAGCATCGTCTGCACACCCAGGGTGTTGGGTAATGGGTCAATTATGGCCTAAATCCTAGGGCCCATGGCGTGCCACGCTGCGGGACCTCACCCACATAGAATAGAAAATCGTCTGCACCATATGTAACTTTATAACGATAGGCGTCGATTTTTTAAAAATCTTTGTCAAATTTGGAGTGCACCAATTTTCATACGTCATTTGGCTTCGTGCACAGCATTCCTATTTCTATCGGCCGTGAATTAGCAACATAAACTTGGTGGTGCGTTCTTCTTAGTTGTGTCGCGCGTAAAATAAATAAATTTAGCCCTTAAGCAGGCGGTAATAAGCAACCTAAATCTGTTCCAGAAGTAGCACCGCTGTTTATTCACGATGAACTTGTATAATGAAATAGTTTCCTTCTATTTCAAAATAGTGCACGCGTATACTCACGACCTGGAATAAAACATGTTCTAATTTTCTCTAATGTACACACCTACACAGAAACTTGAAAACAAATTAAAATTTTTTCTGCATTTAAAAAAAACTAAAACAGGGGTGTGTGTCGCTTTATCCACATGCTAAGCTAATACAATGGTTAATATTGGGAACTAACTTAATATCATAAGGAATCGTAACTCATGAGGAACACCATTAGTTATGGTTATAGACTGGGGTGCAAAATGACGCCTTTGCACTTCTGCTTTGTAAATCATGCACCCTTAAATCGACGCCTATGATCAGAACTGTTGTTTAACATTAATTTGTTAAAATAAGCCGATAAAGCCTCAAAAAATTGTTATTTATAAAATTTACAAAATGAGTAAAAAAGTCAAATAACTTACCAAGCATAAAGCTGCATAAAAGTTGCTTCATTCAAATTAAGATCACTGATAATTTCGTTATGCAATGCTGCAGGATTGTCATAGCAGAAATAGCTACCTGGTATAAATGTTATTGTTCGGTTATACAACAAATTAATAAACACAGCAAAATAAACTAATCACTGAAAGTACATTTACATGAATACACTGTACTTGAAGGTAAATGATTTTAACTCTTTATAGTTTGTATGGTTTCAGATAATATTACAAGGGTGTCCATTCCTTTACTATACCTTGTTGTGACAATGTCTTAACATCATTACCTTGTCAGTGTAATATCACTCAATGTATTAGTGGGCTGGAGTTTATTTATATTTTCATGTTAACCGTTAACGTATATGTAATTTACCTATTCCAAACAGTATATGATTACAAATCCGTCATTTATGAGAGGCAAGAGACATTGGCAGTTGTTAAGTAACATATCTAGCTATGTTGTAATACATTCATCTGACTCCTGGTATTTGATTGCTCCATAGAGATTGTAACTTGTATTACATGACCAATATAAACCAGTAGGAAATGTGTATTTGGGAATTACTTATTACAGATTATAAACACCAACATTCTTAATTGGGAGCATAAGCGTCCACTATTTAGAGAAAAAAAAGTGAGTGTTTTTTACTAATTTGGGCGCCCCACAGTGCACAATTCTGGCGACAGGCCAGCCAGTCAGTTTTTCTACTATTCACTCTACTATTGGCACCACTAAATTCCTGGTAATTTTAAAAGAGAAAATTCTTAGTTGGTAAAAAAGTGAATGTTGCCTTAAACTGTGTTTGGTGATTGCAGATTTTAGTTTTACACTTCTTTAAACTAGCTTCTGCTAATAATTTGTATGCTGGCTGAACACAGTTTGAGAAGTGTAGTATATGACAATGTGCCGTACTTGTACCAGATAAGCTGTTTTTGCATGGGTTAAACTTTATTTTATCTGCAAAGTTTAGTACTGACAGTTTTGTGTGTGCTTAAATTGACACGGAAACAAGCTTTAATCAGAAAAACAAAAAGAAACTAAAACATGATTCATATGTAACTTTTTTACTCACCAAAACTTAAAAAACACATCAAAGCTAAAACAATAAGACGATGTAAAAGTCCTTGGGGGTCTCCAATGTCTCCACAAAAACTGGTTTTCTTTCCATCTTCTACAGAAATAGCTGAGGCATTAAGTAAACTCTGTTGTTCATTATCCATTATATTTTAGTTCCTATTTACAGAAAGAGGGAAATAAGTGAAATTATTCAGTTTTGAAAAAATAGAAATGGCAATGTATTTAAATGTTATCTATCCCATGCTACCACAAGGTAGAAAAAGGAAGTTTAAACATCACGAAACATGATCATTTTATGGTTGTACTTGTATATTTGGTAACCCCATGTATAATAGTTTATACCATTATAACAAGTTTCAACTTGGTGACACTGACATAATTTTTGCGTGTTTTTGACTCCAAATTGCTGGACTTGTATTTAAACATGCTTGGTTGGACAGTGTGGAATAATTAAGCATTGAACATTTTGAAGGGTTTTGTTTGACGTCTATTTGAGAACGTTTAAAATACAGTGGTACATAAGTTATGTTACCATCAGAATAGCAAATGGTAAGACATGCTCCTGTACTGCAGTTTGGTTTAAATGCAATTAATTGTGGCAAGCAACCAATTCGTCCTTCTATGTATCCTTTAAGAGTAATGGAGAAGACAGGATTAGATGATGTAGCAAATAAAGCAATTCGAGCACTCCTAAAATCATGTTTATCAAACATTACAGCTAAACGAGAGCCAGACTCATCCCAAATCATAGAGTGAATAACATTTGATTGATCCCCTTGTTCATCGGAGCTAAGATCTATAACCACAGTTGCATGTTTCGAGCCATCAACAGTTAGTTGATCAGAACTTTTTGAGTTGCCAAATGTCAAAGAATATATTCTTGGATCAGATAACAGTGAAAACAAGAGTATTCTGCCATCATAGTTCCAGCATGCAGCTTGCAATCTGCCAGAAAGTTGTGACCAACGTTCATTTGACCACATTGAAGTTTCAAAAACTCTAAATGATGATGATGGAGTTGATGCAAGGACTTTTTCTCCATCAGGTGAAAACAGGAGTCTGGTAACTCCTGCACATCTGCTAATATGCTGGATAACTTGTGGTTTCTTTAAACCAACATTCCAAACCAAGATTGCTGAACTGAGGACACATGAGGTGAACAACTGATCGTAACCATGTGGGTTCCAAGCCACAGACGATACAGGAGAGTGGTTCCTGAATGAGAGAACTTGAACTGAGCCAGAATACGGGCGGGATGACAATGAGCATGGATCAATGGTCCAAATTAGTACAGCTGTTTGAGCAGCTACAGCTAAAAGAGAAGCTGCAAAGGGTTTCCATTGAACATCAGATACATTGCGTTGCAGCTTATGCTTAAGAGTTGGAACTAAATCATTATTGTGGTAGTAAACCTTTACTGTGTCATCTTTTAAAGCAAGAGCAAACTTATTTGCTTTACAGTGCCATGATATAAAACGAATGGGGCTATCAATCCAATCATTATTTTGTGAGATTGATGCGATTAAACTAGTCTCATCCGATAAGTTTAAATGAGGAAACATAGGCAGTTGCATGCCACCAACCCATCTTAAAGCAGAAAGCAAATTCTGACAAACTGATTTAAAAAGCATTGGCAATGCCTCCGAAGATGCCGAGCTGTTAATTTCATTTAAGGCTCCATAAATACCATGGCCATTATAAGCAGTTTGTAAGCGACACTTTAATGTTTGTGAATGTTCCAGAAATGCTAACTGAGCGGTTTCGCTTTTTCCCAGGGACTTTTTGAGGCTATCCACAGTAATCTTGGCATCGGGATAATAAAAAGAATCAGTTTCACCAAAGTTTCGAAAAGACATATTGCTTTCATTTGGGTTTATTAACTCCCCATTTAGCTCGCACAATGTAATATTATTAAGAGAAGACATACTTGCTGCCATCGTTTAACAATACAATATAAGCTCGTACGTTACGTATATTTTCTAACAATTGGTGATTAAAGTTTGAGTACTAATTACTTGCAGCAATCTCTGACAGTATTTTCTGCCGTTATGAGATGGTACATTTACGTCCCTATACAGTAATCCTCTATGTTACAACATATAATTTGGCTAGATTTAAAGAGAGTTCAACACCCTTTCTGATGATACAAATCTTGTTCATAACACTAAAAGCGCGGTGCAAGTGCAAAATACTCCCCTTTGCTTTTAAAAAAACAAGAGATCAAAGATCTAATGCGTAAGCACGATTAAAACGTATTAGCATAGTATTAATTAATCCTTTTACCACAGCCGTCGACTGGGCTCTATCAAAAAACAAACCCGAAGTAACCAACAAAGCGGTTTTCAGTTGCCATTGGTGGCTGTGGAGCAGTAGGTCGACTGCACTTATACATGTATTATAACTCATTGTTAAATATTACTATTTTACTGGCTGTCTAGCGTCATCGTCAGACTGGCTTATATATTGCCTTTCTTCTGTGTGTTGTGCGAACGCCGTCTCTCTGGTCTACGTTATTTGTATAGGGTCTTGCATGGTTCTGTTAACAACGCGGTCTTGCATGGTTATGTTAACATCGCGGTTTTAGTGTAACTGTTTAGATTTAGTTATTATGTGTTCAGCTATTAACATTGTTTTGTTTGTCAGCTACTGAACATAACTGTTTTTAATCTCTCGGTCTCTCTATTTTTGGCTCTATAACTGGCTCTTTGGCATACTGGCTGACTTGGCTCTAATTTGGTTATTGTTGAAATCTGACTATCGTTTATGATTTGCGTTATCGTCAATTCATCTGTATACGTTCATCCAGTGGAGAGCATTAATTAACTTATAGACATCACTCGCTTATTCCTTATACGGCTAAAACTGCTGCCGCGTTCGAGCTAAACCCTAGCTCCTACACTCATGAAGACACAACTTCCGCACCCTTGTAATTCTATACTAGTTATTAACCTTGTCAGTAATTGGTCAGTTTTGGCTTTGTTTACGTCAGTGAGCAATTATAAATAAAGTTTTTATAATAATAGCCTCCTATATCTCTTATTAAAAGAAAATAAATCCAAAATAATTGTTACACCGGGCGAGGATCGAAATCGGCACATTAGGCTGCTATCTGTCGCGCGACCTAACCGGTTGAGCTATAGCTCCCACGATACGACATGTCGAAACTGCGGCTATAAGGTCTAGGAATGTGGGACATTGGGAGTTTTGGAGTGCTCGACTGCACGTGTTGGTGAGATAAGAAATCCTCACAACGATTCACGACTGTATCACACTATTACCATTTAAGTGGGAACAAATTAAATGCACTACTCTTATACCTTATTATCATTAATCGTAATTGAAACATTATTTTTAATTCAACTTCATATGATTAATATTAACTTCTAACATTACCTAATTACTGCGTGATTACGGTTTGTCAAAATTCATAAAAACAATAATAAACAAATGGTACAGGAGTTGTACAAAGCGTTCTTACACATATTCTTTACCAATCACTAAATCCTCATACGTCAAAAGTTTCATTAGTTATAATAATAGCGACCAAAACCCGTTTTGTTGGTTACTTCAGATTTGTTTTTGATCGAGCCCAGTCGACCGTTGTAGTAAAAGGATTAATTAATATAGTAGGGTGGGAGAAGATGGGAGACCTTTGCATTTTGTTTTCTCTTTTTTGAAAGTAAACAAAGAACATTTAATGTATTACACAACCGTATCTTCACGACTTCCACAGACCGTTGTTGATTGTTTAAAACACGATCAGGCCATTTGGATATTATGTGTTAAAGGGTCCCATCTTCCCCGACTCCACTATATTATGCTAATTAGTTTAAAACGTGCTTAATCATTAGATCTGGGATCTCTTGTTTTATACATATGATGTTAAAATATAAATAATGTGTTAATTACAATTAATGATAACACGAGTAGTGCATTTAGTCGTTCCTACTTAAATGGTAATAGTTTGATTCAGTCGTGAATCGTTGTGCGGATTTCTTATCTCTCCAACTAAAAATCATTTTTTTTCATGTTTCCCAAAGGAATTCAAAAAATGTATTAATTAAACCTGTACAGTTACTTGTTTTAAACAATAAAAAATTAAAATTTAATTAAAAAAAAAATTTTAACATTAGTTTTTACAACAATTATTTTTTTTTTACAATTTTTTTGAAAAATTTTAAGTTTATAACAGTACAACTACAATTTTTATGCAAAAAATAAAAACAAATCATTTTTTTCATGTTTTTCAAAGAAATTCAAAAAAATATTTAATTAAAACTGTACAGTTACTTGTTTTAAGCAATAAAAAAATTAAATTTTATTAAAAAAAAAAAATTTAACATTAGTTTTTACAACTATTTTTTTTTGCAAAGTTTTTTCAAAAAAATTTTAAGTTTATAACGATACAACTACAATTTTTATGCAAAAAAACAACAAAATATCATTTTTTTATGTTTCCCAGAGGAATTCAAAAAATGTTTTTATTAAAACTGTACAGTTACTTGTTTTAAACAATAAAAAAAATTAAATTTTATTAAAAAAAAATTTTTAACATTAGTCTTTACAACAATTTTTTTTTGCAAAATTTTTTCAAAAAAATTTGAATTTTATAACAGTACAACTACAATTTTTATGCAAAAAAATCAAAAAATCAATTTTTTCATGTTTCTCAAAGGAATTCAAAAAATTGTTTTAATTAAAACTGTACAGTTACTTGTTTAAACAATAAAAAAAAATGTTATTAAAAAAAAATTTTAAACATTAGTTTTTACAACTATTTTTTTTTGCAAAATTTTTTCAGAAAAATTTCAAGTTTATAACGGTACAACTACAATTTGTATGCAAAAAAACATAAAAAAATCATTTTTTTCATGTTTCCCAAAGGAATTAAAAAAAATGTTTTAATTAAAACTGCACAATTACTTGTTTTAAACAATAAAAAATTAAATTTTATAAAAAAAAAATTTTTAACATTAGTTTTCACAAAACTTTTTTTTTTTTGCAAAAATTTTTCAAAAAAATTTTATGTTTATAATGGTACAACTACAATTTTTATGCAAAAATACAAAAAAAAACAATTTTTTCATGTTTTCCAAAGGAATTCAAAAAAAATATTTTAATTAAAACTGTACAGTTACTTGTTTTAAACAATAAAAAAATTAAATTTTTTAAAAAAATAATTTTTAACATTAGTTTTTACAACAATTTTATTTTGCAAAATTTTTTCAAAAAAATTTTAAGTTTATAACGATACAACTACAATTTTTATGCAAAAAAAACAACAAAAAATCAATTTTCTCATGTTTCCCAAAGGAATTCAAAAAAATGTTTTAATTAAAACTGTACAGTTACTTGTTTTAAACAACATAAAAATTAAATTTTAGTAAAAAAAAATTTTTAACATTAGTCTTTACAACAATTTTTTTTTTTGCAAAATTTTTTCAAAAAAATGTTAAGTTTATAACAGTACAACTACAATTTTTATGCAAAAAATCAATTTTTTCATGTTTCCCAAAGGAATTAAAAAAATGTTTTAATTAAAACTGCACAGTTACTTGTTTTAAACAATAAAAAAATTAAATTTTATTAAAAAAAAAATTTTTAACATTAGTTTTTACAACAAATTTATTTTTTTTGCAAAAAATTTTTCTAAAAATTTTTAAGTTTATCACGGTACAACTACAATTTTAATGCAAAAAAACAAAAAAAATCAACTTTTTTTATGTTTTCCAGAGGAATTCAAAAAAATATTTTAATTAAAACTGTACAGTTACTTGTTTTAAACAATAAAAAAATTAAATTTTATTAAAAAAAAATTTTGAACATTAGTTTTTACAACAATTTTTTTTTTTGCAAAATTTTTTCAAAAAAATTTGAATTTTATAACAGTACAACTACAATTTTTATGCAAAAAAATCAAAAAATCAATTTTTTCATGTTTCTCAAAGGAATTCAAAAAATTGTTTTAATTAAAACTGTACAGTTACTTGTTTAAACAATAAAAAAAATAATTTTTATTAAAAACAAATTTTAAACATTAGTTTTTACAACAATTTTTTTTTGCAAAATTTTTTCAGAAAAATTTCAAGTTTATAACGGTACAACTACAATTTTTATGCAAAAAAACAAAAAAAAATCAATTTTTTCATGTTTCCCAAAGGAATTCAAAAAAATGTTTTAATTAAAACTGTACAGTTACTTGTTTTAAACAATAAAAAAATTAAATTTTATTAAAAAAAAATTTTTAACATTAGTTTTTACAACAATTTTTTTTTTTTGCAAAATTTTTTAAAAAAATTTTTAAGTTTATAATGGTACAACTACAATTTTTATGCAAAAAAACAAAAAAAATCATTTTTTTCATGTTTCCCAAAGGAATTCAAAAAAATGTTTTAATTAAAACTGTACAGTTACTTGTTATAAACAATAAAAAAATTAATTTTTATTAAAAAAAATTTTTAACATTAGTTTTTACAACAATTTTTTTTTTTTTGCAAAATTTTTTAAAAAATTTTTAAAGTTTATAATGGTACAACTACAATTTTTATGCAAAAAAAACAAAAAAAATCATTTTTTTCATGTTTCCCAAAGGAATTCAAAAAAATGTTTTAATTAAAACTGTACAGTTACTTGTTATAAACAATAAAAAAATTAAATTTTATTAAAAAAAATTTTTAACATTAGTTTTTACAACATTTTTTTTTTTTTTTTGCAAAATTTTTTAATATTTTTTTTATGTTTATAATGGTACAACTACAATTTTTATGCAAAAAAACAAAAAAAATCATTTTTTTCATGTTTTCCAAAGGAATTCAAAAAATGTTTTAATTAAAACTGTACAGTTACTTGTTTTAAACAATAAAAAAAATAAATTTTATTAAAAAAAAAATTTTAACATTAGTTTTTACAACAATTTTTTTTTTTTGCAAAATTTTTTAAAAAAATTTTTAAGTTTATAATGGTACAACTACAATTTTTATGCAAAAAAACAAAAAAAATCAATTTTTTCATGTTTCCCAAAGGAATTTAAAAAAATGTTTTAATTAAAACTGTACAGTTACTTGCTATAAACAATAAAAAATTTAAATTTTATTAAAAAAAAATTTTTAACATTAGTTTTTACAACATTTTTTTTTTGCACATTTTTTAAAAAAAATTTTAAGTTCATAATGGTACAACTACAATTTTTATGCAAATAACAAAAAAAATCATTTTTTTCATGTTTCTCAAAGGAATTCAAAAAAATATTTTAATTAAAACTGTACAGTTACTTGTTATAAACAATAAAAAAATTAAATTTTATTAAAAAAAAATTTTAACATTAGTTTTTACAACAATTTTTTTTTTGCAAAATTTTTTTAAATTTTTTTCATGTTTATAATGGTACAACTACAATTTTTATGCAAAAAAACAAAAAAAAATCAATTTTTTCATGTTTTCCAAAGGAATTCAAAAAAATGTTTTAATTAAAACTGTACAGTTACTTGTTATAAACAATAAAAAAATTAAATTATAATAAAAGAAAATTTTAACATTAGTTTTTACAACAATTTTTTTTTTTTGCAAAATTTTTTAAAAAAATTTTAAGTTTATAATGGTACAACTACAATTTTTATGCAAAAAAACAAAAAAAAATCAAATTTTTCATGTTTCCCAAAGGAATTCAAAAAAATGTTTTAATTAAAACTGTACAGTTACTTGTTTTAAACAATAAAAAATTAAATTTTATTAAAAAAAATTTTTAACATTAGTTTTTACAACAATTTTCTTTTTTTTTCAAAATTTTTTAAAAAAAATTTTCAGTTTATAATGGTACAACTACAATTTTTATGCAAAAAAAACAAAAAAAACAATTTTTTCATGTTTTCCAAAGGAATTCAAAAAAATGTTTTATTAAAACTGTACATTTACTTGTTTTAAACAATAAAAAAATAAATTTTATTAAAAAAAAATTTTTAACATTAGTTTTTACAACAATTTTTTTTTTTTTTGCAAAATTTTTTAAAAAATTTTTTAAGTTTATAATGGTCAAACTACAATTTTTATGCAAAAAAACAAAAAAAAAATAATTTTTTCATGTTTCCCAAAGGAATTCAAAAAAATACTTTAATTAAAACTGCACAGTTACTTGTTTTAAACAATAAAAAAATTAAATTTTATTGAAAAAAATTTTTAACATTAGTTTTTACAACACTTTTTTTTTTTTGCAAAATTTTTTAAAAAAAATTTCAAGTTCATAATGGTACAACTACAATTTTTATGCAAAAAAACAAAAAAAACAACATTTTTTTCATGTTTCCCAAAGGAATTCAAAAAAATATTTTAATTAAAACTGTACAGTTACTTGTTTTAAACAATAAAAAAATTAAATTTTATTAAAAAAAAATTTTAAACATTAGTTTTTACAACAATTTTTTTTTTTTTGCAAAATTTTTTTAAAAAAATTTTAAGTTTATAATGGTACAACTACAATTTTTATGCAAAAAAACAAAAAAAAATCATTTTTTTCATGTTTCCCAAAGGAATTCAAAAAAATGTTTTAATTAAAACTGTACAGTTACCTGTTATAAACAATAAAAAAATTAAAGTTTATTAAAAAAAATTTTTAACATTAGTTTTTACAACAACTTTTTTTTTTTTTTTTTTGCAAAATGTTTTTTAAAAAAATTAAATTTATAATGGTACAACTACAATTTTTATGCAAAAAAACAAAAAGAAATCAATTTTTTCATGTTTCTCAAAAGAATTCAAAAAAATGTTTTAATTAAAACTGTACAGTTACTTGTTTTAAACAATAAAAAAATGAAATTTTATTAAAAAAAAATTTTAACATTAGTTTTTACAACAATTTTATTTTTTTGCAAAATTTTTAAAAAAAATTTTTAAGTTTATAATGGTACAACTACAATTTTTATGCAAAAAAACAAAAAAAAATCATTTTTTTCATGTTTCCCAAAGGAATTCAAAAAATGTTTTAATTAAAACTGTACAGTTACTTGACATAAACAATAAAAAAAAAGAATTTTATTAAAAAAAATTTTTAACATTAGTTTTTACAACAATTTTTTTTGCAAATTTTTTTAAAAAAAATTTTAAGTTTATAATGGTACAACTACAATTTTTATGCAAAAAAAACAAAAAAAAAAATCAATTTTTTTCATGTTTCTCAAAGGAATTCAAAAAAATACTTTAATTAAAACTGCACAGTTACTTGTTTTAAACAATAAAAAAATTAAATTTTATTGAAAAAAATTTTTAACATTAGTTTTTACAACACTTTTTTTTTTTTTGCAAAATTTTTTAAAAAAAATTTCAAGTTCATAATGGTACAACTACAATTTTTATGCAAAAAAACAAAAAAAACAACATTTTTTTCATGTTTCCCAAAGGAATTCAAAAAAATATTTTAATTAAAACTGTACAGTTACTTGTTTTAAACAATAAAAAAATTAAATTTTATTAAAAAAAAATTTTAAACATTAGTTTTTACAACAATTTTTTTTTTTTTGCAAAATTTTTTTAAAAAAATTTTAAGTTTATAATGGTACAACTACAATTTTTATGCAAAAAAACAAAAAAAAATCATTTTTTTCATGTTTCCCAAAGGAATTCAAAAAAATGTTTTAATTAAAACTGTACAGTTACCTGTTATAAACAATAAAAAAATTAAAGTTTATTAAAAAAAATTTTTAACATTAGTTTTTACAACAACTTTTTTTTTTTTTTTTTTGCAAAATGTTTTTTAAAAAAATTAAATTTATAATGGTACAACTACAATTTTTATGCAAAAAAACAAAAAGAAATCAATTTTTTCATGTTTCTCAAAAGAATTCAAAAAAATGTTTTAATTAAAACTGTACAGTTACTTGTTTTAAACAATAAAAAATGAAATTTTATTAAAAAAAAATTTTAACATTAGTTTTTACAACAATTTTTTTTTTTTTGCAAAATTTTTAAAAAAATTTTTTAAGTTTATAATGGTACAACTACAATTTTTATGCAAAAAAACAAAAAAAAATCATTTTTTTCATGTTTCCCAAAGGAATTCAAAAAATGTTTTAATTAAAACTGTACAGTTACTTGACATAAACAATAAAAAAAAAGAATTTTATTAAAAAAAATTTTTAACATTAGTTTTTACAACAATTTTTTTTGCAAATTTTTTTAAAAAAAATTTTAAGTTTATAATGGTACAACTACAATTTTTATGCAAAAAAAACAAAAAAAAAATCAATTTTTTTCATGTTTCTCAAAAGAATTCAAAAAAATTTTTTAATTAAAACTGTACAGTTACTTGTTTTAAACAATAAAAAAATTAAATTTTATTAAAAAAAAATTTTTAACATTAGTTTTTACAACAATTTTTTTTTTTTGCAAATTAAAAAAAAAAAATTTTAGTTTATAATGGTACAACTACAATTTTTATGCAAAAAAACAAAAAAAAAAATCAATTTTTTCATGTTTCCCAAAGGAATTCAAAAAAATGTTTTATTTAAAACTGTACAGTTACTTGTTATAAACTTTAAAAAAATTAAATTTTATAAAAAAAAATTTTCAACATTAGTTTTTACAACAATTTTTTTTTTTTTGCAAAATTTGTTTAAAAATTTTTTATGTTTATAATGGTACAACTACAATTTTTATGCAAAAAAAACCAAAAAAAAAATCAATTTTTTCATGTTTTCCAAAGGAATTGAAAAAAATGTTTTATTTAAAACTGTACAGTTACTTGTTATAAACTTTAAAAAAAATAAATTTTATTAAAAAAAAATTTTTAACATTAGTTTTTACAACAATTTTTTTTTTTTTGCAAAATTTTTGTAAAAAAATTTTCAGTTTATAATGGTACAACTACAATTTTTATGCAAAAAAACAAAAAAAATCAATTTTTTCATGTTTTCCAAAGGAATTCAAAAAAATGTTTTAATTAAAACTGTACAGTTACTTGTTTTAAACAATAAAAAAATTAAATTTTATTAAAAAAAAATTTTTAACATTAGTTTTTACAACAATTTTTTTTTTTGCAAATTTAAAAAAAAAAAAATTTTAGTTTATAATGGTACAACTACAATTTTTATGCAAAAAAACAAAAAAAAAATTTTTTTCATGTTTTCCAAAGGAATTCAAAAAAATGTTTTAATTAAAACTGTACAGTTACTTGTTTTAAACAATAAAAAAATTAAATTTTATTAAAAAAAAAATTTTAACATTAGTTTCTACAACAATTTTTTTTTTTGCAAAATTTTTTTAAATTTTTTTTATGTTTATAATGGTACAACTACAATGTTTATGCAAAAAACACAAAAAAAATCATTTTTTTCATGTTTTCCAAAGGAATTCAAAAAAATGTTTTAATTAAAACTGTACAGTTACTTGTTTTAAACAATAAAAAAATTAAATTTTATTATAAAAAATTTTTTAACATTAGTTTTTACAACAATTTTTTTTTTTTGCAAAATTTTTTAAAAAAATTTTTAAGTTTATAATGGTACAACTACAATTTTTATGCAAAAAAACAAAAAAAAACTCAATTTTTTCATGTTTCCCAAAGGAATTCAAAAAAATGTTTTATTTGAAACTGTACAGTTACTTGTTTTAAACAATAAAAAAATTAAATTTTATTAAAAAAAAATTTTAACATTAGTTTCTACAACAATTTTTTTTTTTTTTGCAAATTTTTTTAAATTTTTTTTTATGTTTATAATGGTACAACTACAATTTTTATGCAAAAAAACAAAAAAAAATCAATTTTTTCATGTTTTCCCAAGGAATTCAAAAAAATGTTTTAATTAAAACTGTATAGTTACTTGTTATAAACAATAAAAAAATTAAATTTTATTAAAAAAAAATTTTTAACATTAGTTTTTACAACAATTTTTTTGTTTTTGCTAATTTTTTAAAACAAATTTTAAGTTCATAATGGTACAACTACAATTTTTATGCAAAAAAACAAAAAAAAAATCAATTTTTTCATGTTTCTCAAAGGAATTCAAAAAAATGTTTTAATTAAAACTGTACAGTTACTTGTTTTAAACAATAAAAAGATTAAATTTTAGTAAAAAAAATTTTTAACATTAGTTTTTACAACATTTTTTTTATTGCAAAATTTTATGTTTATAATGGTACAACTACAATTTTTATGCAAAAAAACAAAAAAAATCAATTTTTTCATGTTTCCCAAAGGAATTCAAAAAAATATTTTATTTAAAACTGTACAGTTACTTGTTTTAAACAATAAAATAATTAAATTTTATTAAAAAAAATTTTAACATTAGTTTTTACAACAATTTTTTTTTTTTGAAAAATTTTTTTAAAAAATTTTTATGTTTATAATGGTACAACTACAATTTTTATGCAAAAAAACAAAAAAAAATCAATTTTTTCATGTTTCCCAAAGGAATTCAAAAAAATGTTTTATTTAAAACTGTACAGTTACTTGTTTTAAACAATAAAAAAATTAAATTTTATTAAAAAAAAATTTTAACATTAGTTTCTACAACAATTTTTTTTTTTTGCAAAATTTTTTTAAAATTTTTTTATGTTTATAATGGTACAACTACAATTTTTATGCAAAAAAACAAAAAAAAATCAATTTTTTCATGTTTCTCAAAGGAATTCAAAAAATGTTTTAATTAAAACTGTACAGTTACTTGTTTTAAACAATAAAAAAATTAAATTTTATTAAAAAAAATTTTTAACATTAGTTTTTACAACAATTTTGTTTTTTTGCAAAATTTTATGTGTTTAATGGTACAACTACAATTTTTATGCAAAAAAAACAAAAAAAAATTTTAAGTTCATAATGGTACAACTACAATTTTTATGCAAAAAAACAAAAAAAATCAATTTTTTCATGTTTTCCAAAGGAATTCAAAAAAATGTTTTAGTTAAAACTGTACAGTTACTTGTTTTAAACAAAAAAAAATTAAATTTTATTAAAAAAAATTTTAACATTAGTTTTTACAACAATTTTTTTTTTTTGCAAAATTTTTTTAAAAATTTTTTATGTTTATAATGGTACAACTACAATTTTTATGCAAAAAAAAACAAAAAAAAAAATCAATTTTTTCATGTTTTCCAAAGGAATTATAAAAAATGTTTTATTTAAAACTGTACAGTTACTTGTTATAAACTTTAAAAAAATTAAATTTTATAAAAAAAAATTTTTAACATTAGTTTTTACAACAATTTTTTTTTTTTGCAAAATTTTTTTAAAAAAATTTTCAGTTTATAATGGTACAACTACAATTTTTATGCAAAAAAACAAAAAAAATCAATTTTTTCATGTTTTCCAAAGGAATTCAAAAAAATGTTTTAATTAAAACTGTACAGTTACTTGTTTTAAACAATAAAAAAATTAAATTTTATTAAAAAAAATTTTTAACATTAGTTTTTACAACAATTTTTTTTTTTTTGCAAAATTTTTTTAAAAAAATTTTAAGTTTATAATGGTACAACTACAATTTTTATGCAAAAAAACAAAAAAAAATCATTTTTTTCATGTTTCCCAAAGGAATTCAAAAAAATGTTTTAATTAAAACTGTACAGTTACCTGTTATAAACAATAAAAAAATTAAAGTTTATTAAAAAAAATTTTTAACATTAGTTTTTACAACAACTTTTTTTTTTTTTTTTTTTGCAAAATGTTTTTTTAAAAAATTAAATTTATAATGGTACAACTACAATTTTTATGCAAAAAAACAAAAAGAAATCAATTTTTTCATGTTTCTCAAAAGAATTCAAAAAAATGTTTTAATTAAAACTGTACAGTTACTTGTTTTAAACAATAAAAAAATGAAATTTTATTAAAAAAAAATTTTAACATTAGTTTTTACAACAATTTTTTTTTTTTGCAAAATTTTTAAAAAAAATTTTTAAGTTTATAATGGTACATCTACAATTTTTATGCAAAAAAACAAAAAAAAATCATTTTTTTCATGTTTCCCAAAGGAATTCAAAAAATGTTTTAATTAAAACTGTACAGTTACTTGACATAAACAATAAAAAAAAAGAATTTTATTAAAAAAAATTTTTAACATTAGTTTTTACAACAATTTTTTTTGCAAATTTTTTTAAAAAAAATTTTAAGTTTATAATGGTACAACTACAATTTTTATGCAAAAAAAACAAAAAAAAAATCAATTTTTTTCATGTTTCTCAAAAGAATTCAAAAAAATTTTTTAATTAAAACTGTACAGTTACTTGTTTTAAACAATAAAAAAATTAAATTTTATTAAAAAAAAATTTTTAACATTAGTTTTTACAACAATTTTTTTTTTTTGCAAATTAAAAAAAAAAATTTTAGTTTATAATGGTACAACTACAATTTTTATGCAAAAAAACAAAAAAAAATCAATTTTTTCATGTTTCCCAAAGGAATTCAAAAAAATGTTTTATTTAAAACTGTACAGTTACTTGTTATAAACTTTAAAAAAATTAAATTTTATTAAAAAAAAATTTTCAACATTAGTTTTTACAACAATTTTTTTTTTTTTGCAAAATTTGTTTAAAAATTTTTTATGTTTATAATGGTACAACTACAATTTTTATGCAAAAAAAACCAAAAAAAAATCAATTTTTTCATGTTTTCCAAAGGAATTGAAAAAAATGATTTATTTAAAACTGTACAGTTACTTGTTATAAACTTTAAAAAAAATAAATTTTATTAAAAAAAAATTTTTAACATTAGTTTTTACAACAATTTTTTTTTTTTTGCAAAATTTTTGTAAAAAAATTTTCAGTTTATAATGGTACAACTACAATTTTTATGCAAAAAAACAAAAAAATCAATTTTTTCATGTTTTCCAAAGGAATTCAAAAAAATGTTTTAATTAAAACTGTACAGTTACTTGTTTTAAACAATAAAAAAATTAAATTTTATTAAAAAAAAATTTTTAACATTAGTTTTTACAACAATTTTTTTTTTTGCAAATTTAAAAAAAAAAAAATTTTAGTTTATAATGGTACAACTACAATTTTTATGCAAAAAAACAAAAAAAAAATTTTTTTCATGTTTTCCAAAGGAATTCAAAAAAATGTTTTAATTAAAACTGTACAGTTACTTGTTTTAAACAATAAAAAAATTAAATTTTATTAAAAAAAAAATTTTAACATTAGTTTCTACAAAAATTTTTTTTTTTGCAAAATTTTTTTAAATTTTTTTTATGTTTATAATGGTACAACTACAATGTTTATGCAAAAAACAAAAAAAAAAATCATTTTTTTCATGTTTTCCAAAGGAATTCAAAAAAATGTTTTAATTAAAACTGTACAGTTACTTGTTTTAAACAATAAAAAAATTAAATTTTATTATAAAAAATTTTTTAACATTAGTTTTTACAACAATTTTTTTTTTTGCAAAATTTTTTAAAAAAATTTTTAAGTTTATAATGGTACAACTACAATTTTTATGCAAAAAAACAAAAAAAAACTCAATTTTTTCATGTTTCCCAAAGGAATTCAAAAAAATGTTTTATTTGAAACTGTACAGTTACTTGTTTTAAACAATAAAAAAATTAAATTTTATTAAAAAAAAATTTTAACATTAGTTTCTACAACAATTTTTTTTTTTTTGCAAATTTTTTTAAAATTTTTTTTATGTTTATAATGGTACAACTACAATTTTTATGCAAAAAAACAAAAAAAAATCAATTTTTTCATGTTTTCCCAAGGAATTCAAAAAAATGTTTTAATTAAAACTGTATAGTTACTTGTTATAAACAATAAAAAAATTAAATTTTATTAAAAAAAAATTTTTAACATTAGTTTTTACAACAATTTTTTTGTTTTTGCAAATTTTTTTAAAACAAATTTTAAGTTCATAATGGTACAACTACAATTTTTATGCAAAAAAACAAAAAAAAAATCAATTTTTTCATGTTTCTCAAAGGAATTCAAAAAAATGTTTTAATTAAAACTGTACAGTTACTTGTTTTAAACAATAAAAAGATTAAATTTTAGTAAAAAAAATTTTTAACATTAGTTTTTACAACATTTTTTTTATTGCAAAATTTTATGTTTATAATGGTACAACTACAATTTTTATGCAAAAAACAAAAAAAATCAATTTTTTCATGTTTCCCAAAGGAATTCAAAAAAATATTTTATTTAAAACTGTACAGTTACTTGTTTTAAACAATAAAATAATTAAATTTTATTAAAAAAAAATTTTAACATTAGTTTTTACAACAATTTTTTTTTTTTGAAAAATTTTTTTAAAAAATTTTTATGTTTATAATGGTACAACTACAATTTTTATGCAAAAAAACAAAAAAAATCATTTTTTTCATGTTTCCCAAAGGAATTCAAAAAAATGTTTTATTTAAAACTGTACAGTTACTTGTTTTAAACAATAAAAAAATTAAATTTTATTAAAAAAAAATTTTAACATTAGTTTCTACAACAATTTTTTTTTTTGCAAAATTTTTTTAAAATTTTTTTATGTTTATAATGGTACAACTACAATTTTTATGCAAAAAAACAAAAAAAAATCAATTTTTTCATGTTTCTCAAAGGAATTCAAAAAATGTTTTAATTAAAACTGTACAGTTACTTGTTTTAAACAATAAAAAAATTAAATTTTATTAAAAAAAAATTTTTAACATTAGTTTTTACAACAATTTTGTTTTTTTGCAAAATTTTATGTGTTTAATGGTACAACTACAATTTTTATGCAAAAAAAACAAAAAAAAAATTTAAGTTCATAATGGTACAACTACAATTTTTATGCAAAAAAACAAAAAAAATCAATTTTTTCATGTTTTCCAAAGGAATTCAAAAAAATGTTTTAGTTAAAACTGTACAGTTACTTGTTTTAAACAAAAAAAAATTAAATTTTATTAAAAAAAATTTTAACATTAGTTTTTACAACAATTTTTTTTTTTTGCAAAATTTTTTTAAAAAATTTTTATGTTTATAATGGTACAACTACAATTTTTATGCAAAAAAAAACAAAAAAAAAATCAATTTTTTCATGTTTTCCAAAGGAATTATAAAAAATGTTTTATTTAAAACTGTACAGTTACTTGTTATAAACTTTAAAAAAATTAAATTTTATAAAAAAAAATTTTTAACATTAGTTTTTACAACAATTTTTTTTTTTTGCAAAATTTTTTTAAAAAAATTTTCAGTTTATAATGGTACAACTACAATTTTTATGCAAAAAAACAAAAAAAATCAATTTTTTCATGTTTTCCAAAGGAATTCAAAAAAATGTTTTAATTAAAACTGTACAGTTACTTGTTTTAAACAATAAAAAAATTAAATTTTATTAAAAAAAAATTTTTAACATTAGTTTTTACAACATTTTTTTTATTGCAAAATTTTATGTTTATAATGGTACAACTACAATTTTTATGCAAAAAAACAAAAAAAATCAATTTTTTCATGTTTCCCAAAGGAATTCAAAAAATATTTTATTTAAAACTGTACAGTTACTTGTTTTAAACAATAAAATAATTAAATTTTATTAAAAAAAAATTTTAACATTAGTTTTTACAACAATTTTTTTTTTTTGCAAAATTTTTTTAAAAAATTTTTATGTTTATAATGGTACAACTACAATTTTTATGCAAAAAAACAAAAAAAAATCAATTTTTTCATGTTTCCCAAAGGAATTCAAAAAAATGTTTTATTTAAAACTGTACAGTTACTTGTTTTAAACAATAAAAAAATTAAATTTTATTAAAAAAAATTTTAACATTAGTTTCTAAAACAATTTTTTTTTTTGCAAAATTTTTTTAAAATTTTTTTATGTTTATAATGGTACAACTACAATTTTTATGCAAAAAAACAAAAAAAATCAATTTTTTCATGTTTCTCAAAGGAATTCAAAAAATGTTTTATTTAAAACTGTACAGTTACTTGTTTTAAACAATAAAAAAATTAAATTTTATTAAAAAAAATTTTTAACATTAGTTTTTACAACAATTTTGTTTTTTTGCAAAATTTTATGTGTTTAATGGTACAACTACAATTTTTATGCAAAAAAAACAAAAAAAAATTTTAAGTTCATAATGGTACAACTACAATTTTTATGCAAAAAAACAAAAAAAATCAATTTTTTCATGTTTTCCAAAGGAATTCAAAAAATGTTTTAGTTAAAACTGTACAGTTACTTGTTTTAAACAAAAAAAAAATTAAATTTTATTAAAAAAAATTTTAACATTAGTTTTTACAACAATTTTTTTTTTTGCAAAATTTTTTTAAAAAATTTTTATGTTTATAATGGTACAACTACAATTTTTATGCAAAAAAAAACAAAAAAAAAATCAATTTTTTCATGTTTTCCAAAGGAATTATAAAAAATGTTTTATTTAAAACTGTACAGTTACTTGTTATAAACTTTAAAAAAATTAAATTTTATAAAAAAAAATTTTTAACATTAGTTTTTACAACAATTTTTTTTTTTTGCAAAATTTTTTTAAAAAAATTTTCAGTTTATAATGGTACAACTACAATTTTTATGCAAAAAAACAAAAAAAATCAATTTTTTCATGTTTTCCAAAGGAATTCAAAAAAATGTTTTAATTAAAACTGTACAGTTACTTGTTTTAAACAATAAAAAAATTAAATTTTATTAAAAAAAAATTTTAACATTAGTTTTTACAACAATTTTTTTTTTGTGCAAAATTTTTTTAAAAAAATTTTATGTTTATAATGGTACAACTACAATTTTTATGCAAAAAAAAACAAAAAAAAATCAATTTTTTCATGTTTTCCAAAGGAATTAAAAAAAAAAATTTATTTAAAACTGTACAGTTACTTGTTATAAACTTTAAGAAAATTAAATTTTATAAAAAAAAAATTTTTAACATTAGTTTTTAAAACAATTTTTTTTCTTTGCAAAATTTTTTTAAAAAAATTTTCAGTTTATAATGGTACAACTACAATTTTTATGCAAAAAAAAAAACAAAAAAAATCAATTTTTTCATGTTTACCAAAGGAATTCAAATAAATGTTTTAATTAAAACTGTACAGTTACTTGTTATAAACAATAAAAAAAATAAATTTTATTAAAAAAAATTTTTAACATTAGTTTTTACAACAATTTTTTTTTTTTTTGCAAAATTTTTTTAAAAAAATTTTAAGTTTATAATGGTACAACTACAATTTTTATGCAAAAAAACAAAAAAAATCATTTTTTTCATGTTTCCCAAAGGAATTCAAAAAAATGTTTTAATTAAAACTGTACAGTTACCTGTTATAAACAATAAAAAAATTAAAGTTTATTAAAAAAAATTTTTAACATTAGTTTTTACAACAACTTTTTTTTTTTTTTTTTTGCAAAATGTTTTTTAAAAAAATTAAATTTATAATGGTACAACTACAATTTTTATGCAAAAAAACAAAAAGAAATCAATTTTTTCATGTTTTTCAAAAGAATTCAAAAAAATGTTTTAATTAAAACTGTACAGTTACTTGTTTTAAACAATAAAAAAATGAAATTTTATTAAAAAAAAATTTTAACATTAGTTTTTACAACAATTTTTTTTTTTTTGCAAAATTTTTTTAAAAAAATTTTAAGTTTATAATGGTACAACTACAATTTTTATGCAAAAAAACAAAAAAAATCATTTTTTTCATGTTTCCCAAAGGAATTCAAAAAATGTTTTAATTAAAACTGTACAGTTACTTGACATAAACAATAAAAAAAAAAAATTTTATTAAAAAAAATTTTTAACATTAGTTTTTACAACAATTTTTTTTTTTTTTGCAAAATTTTTTAAAAAAATTTTTAAGTTTATAATGGTCAAACTACAATTTTTATGCAAAAAAACAAAAAAAAATCAATTTTTTCATGTTTCCCAAAGGAATTCAAAAAAATACTTTAATTAAAACTGCACAGTTACTTGTTTTAAACAATAAAAAAATTAAATTTTATTGAAAAAAATTTTTAACATTAGTTTTTACAACACTTTTTTTTTTTTGCAAAATTTTTTTAAAAAAATTTCAAGTTCATAATGGTACAACTACAATTTTTATGCAAAAAAACAAAAAAACAACATTTTTTTCATGTTTCCCAAAGGAATTCAAAAAAATATTTTAATTAAAACTGTACAGTTACTTGTTTTAAACAATAAAAAAATTAAATTTTATTAAAAAAAAATTTTAAACATTAGTTTTTACAACAATTTTTTTTTTTTGCAAAATTTTTTAAAAAAAATTTTAAGTTTATAATGGTACAACTACAATTTTTATGCAAAAAAACAAAAAAAATCATTTTTTTCATGTTTCCCAAAGGAATTCAAAAAAATGTTTTAATTAAAACTGTACAGTTACCTGTTATAAACAATAAAAAATTAAAGTTTATTAAAAAAATTTTTAACATTAGTTTTTACAACAACTTTTTTTTTTTTTTTTTGCAAAATGTTTTTTAAAAAAATTAAATTTATAATGGTACAACTACAATTTTTATGCAAAAAAACAAAAAGAAATCAATTTTTTCATGTTTCTCAAAAGAATTCAAAAAAATGTTTTAATTAAAACTGTACAGTTACTTGTTTTAAACAATAAAAAAATGAAATTTTATTAAAAAAAATTTTAACATTAGTTTTTACAACAATTTTTTTTTTTTGCAAAATTTTTTAAAAAAATTTTTAAGTTTATAATGGTACAACTACAATTTTTATGCAAAAAAACAAAAAAAATCATTTTTTTCATGTTTCCCAAAGGAATTCAAAAAATGTTTTAATTAAAACTGTACAGTTACTTGACATAAACAATAAAAAAAAAGAATTTTATTAAAAAAAATTTTTAACATTAGTTTTTACAACAATTTTTTTTGCAAATTTTTTTAAAAAAAATTTTAAGTTTATAATGGTACAACTACAATTTTTATGCAAAAAAACAAAAAAAAATCAATTTTTTTCATGTTTCTCAAAGGAATTAAAAAAAATGTTTTAATTAAAACTGTACAGTTACTTGTTATAAAGAATAAAAAAATTTAATTTTATTAAAAAAAAATTTTTAACATTAGTTTTTACAACAATTTTTTTTTTTTGCAAATTTTTGTAAAAAATTTTTTAAGTTCATAATGGTACAACTACAATTTTTATGCGAAAAAAAAATCAATTTTTTCATGTTTCCCAAAAGAATTCAAAAAAATTTTTTAATTAAAACTGTACAGTTACTTGTTTTAAACAATAAAAAAATTAAATTTTATTAAAAAAAAATTTTTAACATTAGTTTTTACAACAATTTTTTTTTTTGCAAATTAAAAAAAAAAATTTTTAGTTTATAATGGTACAACTACAATTTTTATGCAAAAAAACAAAAAAAAAATCAATTTTTTCATGTTTCCCAAAGGAATTCAAAAAAATGTTTTATTTAAAACTGTACAGTTACTTGTTATAAACTTTAAAAAAATTAAATTTTATTAAAAAAAAATTTTCAACATTAGTTTTTACAACAATTTTTTTTTTTTTGCAAAATTTGTTTAAAAATTTTTTATGTTTATAATGGTACAACTACAATTTTTATGCAAAAAAAAAACAAAAAAAAAATCAATTTTTTCATGTTTTCCAAAGGAATTGAAAAAAACGTTTTATTTAAAACTGTACAGTTACTTGTTATAAACTTTAAAAAAATTAAATTTTATTAAAAAAAATTTTTAACATTAGTTTTTACAACAATTTTTTTTTTTTTGCAAAATTTTTTTAAAAAAATTTTCAGTTTATAATGGTACAACTACAATTTTTATGCAAAAAAACAAAAAAAATCAATTTTTTCATGTTTTCCAAAGGAATTCAAAAAAATGTTTTAATTAAAACTGTACAGTTACTTGTTTTAAACAATAAAAAAATTAAATTTTATTAAAAAAAAATTTTTAACATTAGTTTTTACAACATTTTTTTTTTGCAAATTTAAAAAAAAAAAATTTTAGTTTATAATGGTACAACTACAATTTTTATGCAAAAAAACAAAAAAAAAATTTTTTTCATGTTTTCCAAAGGAATTCAAAAAAATGTTTTAATTAAAACTGTACAGTTACTTGTTTTAAACAATAAAAAAATTAAATTTTATTAAAAAAAAATTTTAACATTAGTTTCTACAACAATTTTTTTTTTTTGCAAAATTTTTTAAAATTATTTTTATGTTTATAATGGTACAACTACAATGTTTATGCAAAAAAACAAAAAAAAATCATTTTTTTCATGTTTTCCAAAGGAATTCAAAAAAATGTTTTAATTAAAACTGTACAGTTACTTGTTTTAAACAATAAAAAAATTAAATTTTATTATAAAAATTTTTTAACATTAGTTTTTACAACAATTTTTTTTTTTTGCAAAATTTTTTAAAAAAATTTTTAAGTTTATAATGGTACAACTACAATTTTTATGCAAAAAAAAAATCATTTTTTTCATGTTTCCCAAAGGAATTCAAAAAAATGTTTTAATTAAAACTGTACAGTTATTTGTTTTAAACAATAAAAAAATTAAATTTTATTAAAAAAAAATTTTAACATTAGTTTTTACAACAATTTTTTTTTTTTGCAAAATTTTTTAAAATTTTTTTTATGTTTATAATGGTACAACTACAATTTTTATGCAAAAAAACAAAAAAAAACTCAATTTTTTCATGTTTCCCAAAGGAATTCAAAAAAATGTTTTATTTGAAACTGTACAGTTACTTGTTTTAAACAATAAAAAAATTAAATTTTATTAAAAAAAAATTTTAACATTAGTTTCTACAACAATTTTTTTTTTTTTGCAAATTTTTTTAAAATTTTTTTTATGTTTATAATGGTACAACTACAATTTTTATGCAAAAAAACAAAAAAAAATCAATTTTTTCATGTTTTCCCAAGGAATTCAAAAAAATGTTTTAATTAAAACTGTATAGTTACTTGTTATAAACAATAAAAAAATTAAATTTTATTAAAAAAAAAATTTTTAACATTAGTTTTTACAACAATTTTTTTGTTTTTTGCAAATTTTTTTAAAACAAATTTTAAGTTCATAATGGTACAACTACAATTTTTATGCAAAAAAACAAAAAAAAATCAATTTTTTCATGTTTCTCAAAGGAATTCAAAAAAATGTTTTTAATTAAAACTGTACAGTTACTTGTTTTAAACAATAAAAAGATTAAATTTTATTAAAAAAAAATTTTTAACATTAGTTTTTACAACATTTTTTTTTTTGCAAAATTTTATGTTTATAATGGTACAACTACAATTTTTATGCAAAAAAACAAAAAAAATCAATTTTTTCATGTTTCCAAAGGAATTCAAAAAAATATTTTATTTAAAACTGTACAGTTACTTGTTTTAAACAATAAAATAATTAAATTTTATTAAAAAAAATTTTAACATTAGTTTTTACAACAATTTTTTTTTTTGCAAAATTTTTTAAAAAAAATTTTATGTTTATAATGGTACAACTACAATTTTTATGCAAAAAAACAAAAAAAATCAATTTTTTCATGTTTCCCAAAGGAATTCAAAAAAATATTTTATTTAAAACTGTACAGTTACTTGTTTTAAACAATAAAATAATTAAATTTTATTAAAAAAAATTTTAACATTAGTTTTTACAACAATTTTTTTTTTTTGAAAAATTTTTTTAAAAATTTTTATGTT